>NC_088200.1:1375856-1628356 GCF_028769735.1 Zonotrichia leucophrys gambelii
GTGGGCTGGCTGCTCCAGGCAGCTCAAATCCATGGAAAAGCTGATTCTTTGTGCTGGTTGTGTTTTCACTGGTGTAAAGTGGCCCCAGTGGATTTTACCTCAGCTTGCAAAAGGTAACTCAGCTGGGTATTTGTCTATATCTATCTATCTATCTATCTATCTATCTATCTATCTATCTATCTATCTATCTATCTTTCTATCTATCCATCAAATATCTATCAATCAATCAATCAATGTATCTATCTATGTATCTATCTATCCATTATGTATGTATGTATGTATCTATCTTTCTATCTTTCTATCTATCCATCAAATATCAATCTATCTATCTATCTATCTATCTATCTATCTATCTATCCATCATCTATCTATCAATCTATGTATCTATCTATCCATTATGTGTGTATGTATGTATGCATGTATGTATGTATGTATGTATGTATGTATCTATCTATCTATCTATCTACCTACCTGTCTTTCTATCATCTTTCTTTCTTTCTTTCTTTCTTTCTTTCTTTCTTTCTTTCTTTCTTTCTTTCTTTCTTTCTTTCTTTCTTTCTTTCTTTCTTTCTTTCTCTCTTTCTCTCTTTCTCTCTTTCTCTCTTTCTCTCTCTCTCTCTCTCTCTTTCTCTCTTTCTCTCTTTCTCTCTTTCTTTCTTTCTTTCTTTCTTTCTTTCTTTCTTTCTTTCTTTCTTTCTTTCTTTCTTTCTTTCTTTCTTTCTTTCTTTCTTTCTTTCTTTCTTTCTTTCTTTCTTTCTTTCTTTCTTTCTTTCTTTCTTTCTTTCTTTCTTTCTTTCTTCTTTCTTTCTTCTTTCTCTCTTTCTCTCTTTCTCTCTTTCTCTCTTTCTCTTCTTTCTCTCTTTCTCTCTTTCTCTCTTTCTTTCTCTCTTTCTTTCTTTCTTTCTTTCATCCATCCATCCATCCATCTGTTTGTCTGTCTGTCAGTCTACCTATCCCCTGGTCTGAAAGGCCTTGTGGAGGCAAACTGGAGAAAAATTGACTTAAGAGGAATTAACAAGACACATCCATACAAGCATTTTATTTACGTTGTCATCACACATTTAAAAATTCAACTTGATTTATTTGGCACACGTTGGAAAGAGGATACCAGGGTGGTGGTGCACCTCTGATGGTTTGATGGAGGAGGCTAAAATGGGCTGGGACAGCCAGTTGAGAAATATTTAGGGCAAGAAGTGAGGATGGAGCTACTCCCATGCCATTTATCCGGACAGTAGCACGGACACACACGGGCTTTTTTGGGCCAGACATTTCTGTAATTTTGCAACAAGGAGCAGTGAGAGGTGATGTGCTGAGGGGTGGACAGCAAAGCCAGGACTGGCCATGGCTGGGGAGGTCTGTTCCCTGTGACCTGCCTGTGTCCCCAGGCTTTGGCAGGAGGCCTGCTCAGCCCAGAAGAGGCAGAGGAGCACCCCCAGCCCCTCCAGCAGCTCACTGCACAAAGTTCTGCGTAAAGATGAAATGAATAAACCCCCAAAATGCTGGCGAGGCTGTGGTGGCTGCTGTGGTTAATGGGGAAGTTGCTGCTGGGTAATGTTTGCCAGCCAAGGCCCCTGTCATCAGCTTCAGTGGAAAAGCACAGGATGCTTCCCTTTGTCTTGCTGTGGATCACCACCACAAACTGCCAAAGTGCCCCTGGCGATGAATCTGACCATCCCCTTGGGTTATTTTTCAGACCCTCTGGTTTCTGAAAGTCAAAAGGCTCCAATGCTCTCACACTGTCAGCTGCACACAAGGCTGGGCTTGATGGCCTTGGAGGTCTTTTCAAGCCTCGAGGATTCCACAATTCTAAATGTCTCCTGGACCTGGTGGCACGGTTGAAGTCTGAAAATGTGGTGGAACTCTGAGCGTGAATTGAGCCCCCACTTCCAAAAAGCACAAAGGCTTTGTGGAGGGGGAGGATCTGAATGAGCAGATCTGTCCTGCAGCAGAGCAGCTCGAGCTGTGCTGTGACTGAGCCTCCTCCAGGACCTCGTGGTGGCAACAAGGGTGGGCTTTGTCTGGGCTGGTGCTTTGGTGTCTGGGCTTTTGGGGTGCTCCCTGGCCTGGTGAGCAAGGAAAAGCAGTGCTGAGCAGCAGCACAGCCCTCCTTCAGAGGCTGAGACACGCTGAGCAGAGGGACATTGGCGTTCCTGTCCCCAGCCTGTGCGTGCCCAGTGCCATCTGCAATGTGGCATATCTATATTTGGCCTGAAAAAAGAGAGGTTAAGGGTCCCCTTGCACCCTCCACCCACAGCTCAGTCTGTGGGCACCACTGGGAGGGTGTGGGAGCTCTGAAGAGGTTCTGAGTCCCTTTGAGCTCAGCTGTGCCTGATGTCCTGGGCAGGCTCAAGGCTCTTGGCTCCATCCCTTGTGTCTGAGCAGGCTCAGGGCTGAAGGGAGGGCCATTGGGGGCCCCCAGGGTTTGAGATCAGCTCTGAGAGTCAGATCTGGGTGGTTTCACTAGCTCTCAGCGTGGTGGAGTGTTTGCAGCCTTTTTTTGTACCAGACAGGAACAAAGCAGCGCGAGTCAGACGTGGTCGGTGCGGGCGCTGTCGGTTACCAGGGTTACAACACGCATGGGAAAAAGGGAAAAAAAATCCCACATATTGCAAGGAACCAAGTACTAATTTTGCTGTCGAGGCGATGCATAGGGCTGGCATTACCATGGATGTATTTATATCCTCTGCCCTGTAGCAAATATGTAAGTTATTCTGAGGCATATCCGTGCTCTGGGTTTGGAGCTGGACCACCAAAGACCTCTAGGGAGTTGTTGTGTCAGGGCTGAGGGGGGTCTCTTGTTGTTCCCTGCAGCTGCCCAGATGAGAATGTCAGCATGAATAAGTTTAAAATAGGAAAAAACACATTCTAACCCCAAAGATATCTGTTTTGCACAAGGCAGGCTGCAAAGGAAGGAACAGGACAGCTCTGGCTCCGACCTCCAACCAGTGAAGGGGCACAACTGGGGCCCAGCACCACAGCTACCAAGGCCTGTTAGCTCAGTTTAGAGCCAATCTCCAGTGGAAAAATGGGACAGAAAATAAGTTTGGCCTCTCATCAGCAAGGTAAGCCAAGGCTGACAGGAGGAAACTAGAAAATGAAGATGATGTAAAAGAAGTCCAGTGAAAGATGAAGATCTGATGAAGGTGAAAGAAGGGAAACCTGATGGGAGCTGGGTGGTGGGGTCTGCAGAGCAGTGGGTGGGCACATTGCTCTTCTGGGGGGCTGCAGGAGCCGTGGGGGGACACTGGGACAAACAAAACCAAACCCATGGAGATGGTCCAGCCCCCCAAAATACCCTGCTGGAAGTGGCATCCCCTTCTTCCCTGGAAGCTCAGGCCCTGCGGTTTGGTTCTTCCAGCCCAGCACGCCATGGGGAAGCTGGGATGAATTTCATGGTTGGAGAATTTTCTGGTTTTAATAATTGATCAAGAGCGAGCAGTGGGATGGAGAGGCCTCGTGCAGCGACGTGGGCTCACCAGCAGAACCACTTCCAGCCAGCAGCCAGCGTGCAGAGGGGCTGGAGGCAGGGGAGTGATGGAATTGCCTCCATCCCAGGGGCTGCTCGGGGCTCGCAGCCTCCGCAGCCGGGCACGAGGGTTTGCTTTCATCTCCCTGCCTACAACATCTGCAGCCTGGCCTCGTAAAACTCTCTGTGCTGTTTTAACCCTTCAGGCTCTTTCTTTTTTCTTCTAGGGTGTTTTCTGGGGACAAAAACCCCCAGAAAATACAGTTGAAGCTGCAGTTGAAGCATTAAAAAAGCCCATGCTGCAGCATCCCTTATTGGAGGAGCTGCCAGCTCTGTCGGCTGCCCGTGGAGAGAAGGAGAGTGGGAGCTCAATCCATAACTGGGATCATTCCCTGGAGGCCTCCAGCCTGAGAGAGCCTGCTGGACTGGGACAGCACTGGCATTTTACTGTGTATACTACAAAAATAACTTTTCTTGGGACTTTTTTGGTTTTTTTTTTGCAGAGATGCATCACCACTCTTGGCAGCAGCCAGGCTCCAGGGTTGGATTGATTTTCAGCACACTCAAGCTCAATACTCCTAATCCAAAGTCTTTCAGCTCTTGGAGGTCACACCGAGTTCAGGAGGCAAATTTCTCACCTGGGGCATATTTTTGTTGCAGGAAAGCAGATCCCTAGATAGGGACCGGATTTGTTGGAGGAAACCGATCTCAGATACGGACCTGCTCATGGCTTGGGGAAACCCAGGGAGATGGAGCCAGAGCGATTCTGGTGCTCAGCAGCTCCAGATACACCATCCCATGCAGGGGAGATGAACAGCCCAGCAGAACAACCTCAGGGGCACTGGAAAAGGGTAAAACAGAACTTGAGGAATGTCTGAAAGGAACCTGAAAGTGGAGTTGGGCAACACGACGAGCAGGAAACCACAAGAAGCAGCAGCAGGTCCTGGTCACACACGTCTGTCCCAAAGTCTCATCTGCTTTCTGGAGCTCCATGAAAGGCTCCATGAAAGTCTCTCACTTGTGGGCTCTGCTTGGTGCCTCCCAAGTGGGTACAAGAGTCTCAGAAGCACTTTGTGAGCTCCAGGAGTTGTGTACGAGAGTGGAAAGCACAACTGTCCAGTCCTCTGAATGCAGAACTTTGACAAGTGCAGGATGAAGACTTGAGCCTTGACAAGTGAGGGGGAAAAAATGTTATTAGGACTTATCATGGCTTTCAAGTCAGCTGAGGATGTGGGTGATTCTTTTTTTAATTTTTTAATGGTTGGGTTGGCAGGGCTTGGCTGGGCCCTGGGATCCTGCTGGACCCAGGTCTGACATAGCCAAGGTGTGCCAAAGCTCCTCTATCAGGCACTGAAGCATCCAAACCTGAATAAAGTGAGAGATTCAGCAGTCCAGGTAAGCTGTGTGGGGCTGAGTGTTGGGGGAGGAAATTGACAGAAATTCCCTTACATATCCACCATTCTCTGATGCAACAAATTTCTGCCCCTCTCTGTCTTTGCTTTAAGCAGTCTCTCAGGGTCTAAAAACCCCAGGGTTTTTTTCTAATGCTCCGTAACTCCAAAACCTGGACTTCAAGCTTGGATTTTGGTATGTGGCATGGATGCCACCCCTCTCTCTCATCTCACAGCTGCTCAGTGCTCCACAGGTGATGCTGGCCTCACTCTGCCACCTCTCCCAGCTGCTGCAGCATTCCAGGTGCGTCCCTGAGCTCGACAGGTCACAGAGACCCTCTGAATGGCCTTGCCCAAGCTGCTTCTGCCTCAGTTTCCCTTCCCTCCCCGTTACCAGCCCCTGTGCCTTTGGTGGCATCTGGAGTGGTTTTCCTCCACCAGCAGAATTTAATTCAGAGGATTCAATTCAGATTCTCCATTTGCACTCCCTGGAGTATGAAGATCCTGGAGAAGGAAGAAGCTGAAGGAGAGCACGGCCCGGGCAGGGGAGCTGCAGCCGGGACAGCAGGGCCAGAGTTTGCAGCACCTCCACAAGAGGAGACATCAAAGAGGGCACGGCACCCTCTGCTCCCAGCCAGCGGGAGCTCAGTGCCCTTCCCGTCCAGGCATGCCTCGCCTTGCTGGAAAAAAAAAAAAAAAAAAGGAAAAAAGGAAAAAAAAACCCCACTTCTTATTAATCTGCGATTGAAACTGTAATTATGTCATCGCTCTCAGCAGCCCCATGGACAAGTCCGGGCAGGGCCGGGCTGAGCCGCCGCTCCCGCCCCTCTGCGGCCGTGCCCGGGCTGGCGCATCCCGGTCCCGATCCTCGGCAGGGACACGGGGACAGAAACTGAGAAACTGCTCCTGGGGATGGGCCCTGGCTCTGTGAGCCCCCTGCACCCGGCTGCTGCAGCCCTGCGGCTGCCCCGGGCCTGGGGACACAGAACTGCGGCTGTGCCACCATGGGGACACACACCTGGAGATGTCCCCACCATGGGGACACACATCTGGGGATGTGCCCAATCTCAGGACACGCATCTGGGGCTGTCCCCACCATGGGACACACACCTGGAGCTGTCCCCACCATGGGACACACACCTGGGGCTGTCCCCATCCTCAGGACACACACCTGGGGCTGTCCCCACCATGGGACACACACCTGGAAATGTCCCCAGCCTGGGGACACACACCTGGAGCTGTCCGTTCCTGGGGACACACACCTGGGTCTGTGCCCAATCTCAGGACACACACCTGGGGCTGTCCCCACCATGGGACACACACCTGGGGCTGTCCCCATCCTCAGGACACACACCTGGGCTGTGCCCAATCTCAGGACATACACCTGGGGCTGTCCCCATCCTCGGGACACACACCTGGAGATGTCCCCACCTGGGGACACACACCTGGGGCTGTCCCCATCCTCAGGACACACACCTGGAGCTGTCCCCACCATGGGACACACACCTGGGGCTGTCCCCATCCTCAGGACACACATCTGGGGCTGTCCCCACCATGGGGACACACACCTGGGGCTGTCCTGATGCCGTCACCAAGGTCAGACTCTTGCATTTCTGGAAGGGCATCCCTTTCAGAAGGTGTTTAATGCAGAGTGCAGCCCCTCAGTGCCCCCAGTGCCTCAGGGGGGTTTCTGGGTCAAAAAGGAGCCTCAGTTTCTGATGCTGCTGGTTTTCTACCTCCCCAGATGTCACCTGGGCTGTCCCTGCACTCTGCACATCCCCGGGAGCCTCTCAGGGATGCTCAGCTCTCCTCCACCCTGCCATGCTCCCAAAACCACTTTTCTCAGCCCAGAATCTCCCACCTCTCCAGGTGCCCCCCATGCCCCAGCCCTGCTCCCCCAGCCCCACACTTGCCTCTGTTTGCTCTGAAAACGCTGGTTTCAGCTTTCATTGCTCTCAGATGTTTTTTTGGACCCTATTAAATAACATTGTGAACGTTGACGTTAATTAAAATTCCTCCCAACCACTCCCTGCTCACCCTCCTCTTGTAACCCCTCCTTAAAACCTCATTCATTTTTGGGATCTTCCCAAACAGAGCCTCTCCAGGCCCAGCTTTTTCTCGTGGCATTTCCCCATTTTTCTCTAAATAATCTCTGGGGTACAAAGCGCTGCCCACTTTTTCTTTATTGCCATTTTCCCATAATTTTATCTGTTCTCAGAGACTAAGCATGAGGAACTTCAAAAAGGATTTATCATGTTTGGGCTGGTCTTTACGCAAGGCCTGGTATCAGCAGACACACAGCATCTCAGGGGAGCAGATCTGCTCAAGGCTGGCCCATCTCTCTGCAAGAAAACATTTTGGGAACGGAGCTCCCACCTGTCCAGAGCTGGACATGGAATATCTGGAGTGATGTCTGCCACATCTCTGGGGTTTGCTGTCAGCGATCCCTCCTCCAGCCTCATTGGGTGTTTGTTGTCCTTGTTGGAGGGGAAGATTTCATCCCTGCAGGAGGACTGGTCTGACAAAACCACCAAAGTGAGATATTATTTCTTTAAACTTCAAAGCACAACCCAGTAGAGGAAGCAAAATAAACTGAATTTATAGAAAATGATGCTGGAATAGAGCACTTAAAATCAGTTAACTCCCTGATAGTCCCAAGGGCAATCCAGACATCCTCAAACTACCTGCAATCGGTGTTTTTCCAGCCTGTTCTTAGAAATCTCAAGTGCAGCATTATTATGTCTTTCTCAGACAATTTCCCCCAGGCCTTTATTATCTGTCTGTCACCCAGGCTGCATCTTCCTTCCTGCAGGTTAAGCCCATGATTCTCAGCCCTTCTTTTGTGATCATGAAGGGTTTATTTCCTTTCCCTCGGTGGCTGTGTTTTATGATTTACATAATTTTTATGATTTACTTCTTTGTCCATTTTTAAATTCTATAAATCAAACAGCACCAGGTCCTTCAAGCTTCATTTTGATTTTCTAAGCACTTCACACACCATCCTCCAGAGTCCCTCTATTGCCAGTTGACCACCTTGATTATTAAGTCATTATCAGGGTTCATTAGACATCACTTATTGGGGTGAATGTTGCTTATTACCAAATCTCTTTTCTTCCCATTGTTCCAGAATGTGATAGCTGTACCCCAGCTGTCTGCCAGCTCTCCATGGCTCTGCAGAGGTGAGGGAGGGATGTGCAAGGAGCTTTTCTCAGCACCAGACTGGAACAGGGCCACAAAGGGCTTGGGGGATCTGACAAGGACCAGCCCAGGGGTTCCCAACTTCCCAGCCATCATTTGGATCTCTTTGAGGGCCCCATTCCCAAAAGGATGCAAACACCCACCAGAAATTTGGGTTTCCTCTGAGGTCTCTATGGTTTTGGGGCCCTGGACTGGTTCAGTTCCAGCTCACAGGATCCCATGGAAATTCAGATTTGTGCTGGGCAGGGAGCAGCCTTGCCAGGCATTAAATGAAAACGGGTTGAGTACACCTCATTTTCATCCATTCTGAAATAATGGGTTTTTTTCCCCACTAATACATTTTGATATATGGGATACATTTTGATATTTTGTGCTATTTATTGCAATTAAATCCGAGGATACAGTTGGTTCTGCTGAAGATAAGGAGGACCCTGGAATTCCAGGAACAGCATTTC
Organism: Zonotrichia leucophrys gambelii; assembly: GCF_028769735.1. Classification (NCBI taxonomy): domain Eukaryota; kingdom Metazoa; phylum Chordata; class Aves; order Passeriformes; family Passerellidae; genus Zonotrichia; species Zonotrichia leucophrys. The sequence goes on from NC_088200.1 coordinate 1,384,367, forward strand.
CAGTGAGATGAGCATCAGCCACGAGTGCACAGTGGGTTTCCCTTGCAGACAGAGGACATCAGACCCCCAGGCAGAGCACAAATCTCCTCAGGAATGGCCAGGAATATTTTTTCCAGTTCAAGACCTGGCTGGGGTCAGTGTGGCAAAGCAGTGAATTTTGTGGATGAGCTGCATGTCTGCTGAGGGCGTTTTAAATGCAAGAACAACACAGCACATTTATTTTCTGCACGAAAATTCTGCACATATTGCAGAGGTTTTGGTCAAAGAGCTCCATTTACTCTCTCACATGTTTTAACCCAGGCCATTTGAGAATAAAATACGTACTGAAATGCATTTAGTTGTGTTTTCAAGAGTGTTTAATGATGTCTGCTTCATCAAGGGTGATGATCAGAGAAACACAGAGTGGTTTGGGACATTAAAGTTGGAAGGGACATTAAAGACATTCTCATTTCACCCCCTGCCATGGGCAGGGACACCTTCCACCATCCCAGGTTGTTCCAAGCCCCATCCAACCTGGTCTTCCAGGGATCCAGGGGCAGCCACAGCTGCTCTGGGCCTCACCCTAGGCCTCACCACCCTCACAGCCAAGAATTTCTTCCCAATATCTGATCTAAATTCTAAATGTTCTTGAAGAATCCAGCTTCCTGAGGGTCAGTTTCAAGCCCATCGCTGCTTAAAACAGCAGGACAAAGTGAGGCGTGCAGGGGATGGACACCACTGTGGAATCGAGACACCTCCACTGACGATGGGCAAGGCAGGGAGCTTCCCTCAGAGCCCTGCTCTCTGGAGCCAACATTGGCTCTGGGTGATCCCAGGGGAGTTCAGGGCCGAGTTCAGCCTCAGCTCAAGCTGTAGATAAAGCTGGACATCTCTGGTGCTCAGCTGTGTCCTGTGAGCCCCTGATTTTCCCTCTGTCATCAGGGAATTAGAGGTGTGGGGAGCAACATGAATGTCCCTGTGGGATGCTGGTGGCGTTTCCATCCCTGTTTCACCTCCTGTCTCTTTTTTCCCCTCTCTTTGCTCCTCCCTCAGGCCAGGCCAAGGTCTGTTCTGCTCTGAGCTGCAGACACCTCTGTGCAGTGACCCTTAGACCAGGTTGTTTGAGGTGAGCAGAGCCCACGCCAGCCGCTGCCGATTAATTATTACTCCCAACCTCCCGCTTCTCAACCTTGGGAAACTGCTCTGTATTGGGTAATTCTTCATTTTTCTCCACCCCCACCTCAAATGGGCAACAGTCAAAATACAACAAATAAAACCCCCTTCCTCCCAAAACTGCAGGTCAGAGACAAGAGCCCCCTTGCACAGGGGTCCAGGGGTGCCCATGGGGATGTCCCCCCTCAAGGCACAGTCCAGGGGCACCAGGGCCAGCAGAATTTGGGAGTGAGGCCCTGTGGCAACGCCAGGGCCCTGGCAGCGAGACAAGGTGCAGTCTGGCTGTTTCGACACCGAGCTCTCCAGCCCTCAGCACGATTTCCACTGGCACCTGTGCTGGCAGCCAGCAGGGAGACCTTTGCTCAGCTCCCTATTAACCATTTAGCTTTAATTAAAGGCATTCACCAGTCAGCTGCCCTGGCCAGCTGGGGGGATAACCCAGTGGTCCCTGACCATCATGTCTTTCTGTTTCTGTCACCAATCTGGCAATTTTTGCTATTGCAAGCAGGGGAGGAGATGGGTGCCAAGGGGGTGCTTGGGGAAAGGGGTGTGAGGTTGCGCTTTTGGGGAGGAGAGGGAGGAACCCCCCACCCTGCACAGGGGTGAGAACTGAGCCGTGCAAAGCCCCCCTTAGTCCTGAACTCGACCCCTCTCCCTGTACATTGTTGTGAATGCCCAATTTGGGTTGTGCACAGTGAATTTTCCACCTCAATCTCCCCCAGGTGCTGCACTCCTGGTACCCCCAAAAGGCTGGGGAGCCCTGGCTGTCCCTGCCGTACCCACCCACCCATTTCAGGGCTGAAACTGCTGCTCTGACACCTGTGAGTCAGGGTGACCAGCCTGCTGCCTGGCCCTTATCTCCTTCCACTGTCTTATCTCCTCCCAGCAGAAATTGGATCGGGACCGGGCGCCCCGGGAGCTCCAAGTGGAGCAGCCGATGCAGGCAGCTGATAATAGCATTTCCTGGAGGCAGAGCTCTTGGGCAAGGGCTCCAAGGAACAGCTCACAGGGACTGGGCTGGGATGGGTGACGTGAAAAAACCCCTCTGCAGCCCTGGATTCCTCATTGCCCCCAAAAGAGCCGGTGCTGAGATCCCACCAGGCATCTTGGAGGCGAAAACAAGCTCAGAGAGACCGTGGGGAGCTGGGATGAGCCCAGGGGGATAAGCAGGATGGACGATGCTGGTGGCCAAGCTGCAGCTCACTGGGAGTGAACAGAACATCTCCTGCATCTGGAACAGCACAGGGAAATGAGCCACAGGTGAAGATCCAGAGTTGTCCTGAAAAAACCCCACTCCAAGGGAGCTGTCCCTGGGGTGAGCCTGGTGAATGCACGGGAAGGTCCCCTGGGAGCTGCAGACACAGGAGGGATTCATTCACTCCAGTGATGTGAGTGAATGGCCACTGCCATCTGCCACCATTCCCTGCAGAGCTGGTGGGTTCAGGCTCACACCCCTCCTGGTGGGTTCAGGCTCACAGCCCTCCTGGTGGGTTCCACTCACCCCACCCAGACCTGGGGCTGGGGTGGGCTTGGGGTTTGCACTCACGAGGGTGACAGCAGGGGACAAAGGCCACCAGCTGTCCTGCAGGGACCCGGCTGGGCGCGCTGGGTGGAAAGCACGGCGGTGCCCCGGCGCCTGGCCCCCTTCCAGGCTCATCATGGGACTCCCAGCAAATCCCCTGGGGCAATCTGATCTCCGGGACGCCAGGCACCCATCCCTCCCTCTGGCACGCCGGGCTCCCCGTGGTTGGAGGTGCCAAAGTTCATTGACAGTGGTGGCAGCTCGGGCACACCCACAGCCCGTGCCACCCTCCGTGGGACAAGGCAGGTCGCCCTGCCAGCAGGAAAGAAAACAAGGTGCAACAGGGGTAAAGTCACTTTGCACCCTGGTATAAAACCTTGCAGGGGGAGAAAAGATCACCCCATGATACGTCCAACATAAACCGCAGAGGTTGTGGGGCTGCTGTAGACATGAGCCAGTTTTATTTCACAGACCAGTCAGAATTGATGATGAAACTCTGTCTGGGGCCTCACAGAGACCAATGACAAGTTTCCCAGTACTCCTTGAATGGCTATCAAATGTGTCATAGTTAGAAGCCAGCCTGGAGGGACTTTTCCTCCAGTGGGTCCCATTCCAGGAAATCAGTCTGCCCTATGCATTTCCCAGATTTGACAGTGATCTAGGAGGCATCTTTGTTAAAAATCTGGTGGGGTTTCCACAAACTCTTGAGTAATTTAGGAGGTGAAAATCCATGTCTCTGTTCTGGGAAGGGACGTTCAGCTCATTGGGAAACACAACTGGTCGTGGAGGGATGCAGAGCCACTTGTACCTGTGCAGCTCTGCCGTGGGCTCAGGTGAAACCTCCATCGCCCCCTCCCCTGGTCCAGGGGGCTGCAGTGACCCCAGAGTGAGGTGCAGAGCCCTGTACGTGCTCCCTGCACACCCACACACCTCTGCATGGGGCCAGCAGCTTGCACAACCCCCGGGGTCAGGGACAGGGAGCGCAGCCCTGGCTCACGGGCCCCACAGCCCACGCGTCTAGGCCGGCAAATTCATCTCCACTATGGGGTGGGCACAGGAAAAATAAAGATTAGGAGAAGTGGTGGGAGGTTTTCCGGTAGCCCAGGTGGTTGGCATGGGACAAAAACTTGGCCAAAATCCCTTGGAGCATCTCCAGTGCAGAGTCCTGTGGTCATTCTGCAAGTTGACTGCCAGATTTCCCCTTTGTCTCCTCACCCTTGGCTGGGATGTGTCGAGCTGCTTGGTCAGCCCTGCTCTATCCCAGCTGCAAACACCTGAAATGGACAAAATCCAACCTGACATGGGATAAATCCAACCTGAAACGGGATAAATCCTGTGACAGTATCCGAGCCACCACATCAGCACCTTGGCCTAGGAACACCATAAGAGAAACCTTTCCAATCCGAGGAGGCAGTCAGACCACAGTGAAATCACAGAAAGACCAAGTTAAAATAAAATAATCCAGTGCCCCTCACTCGCCTCCCTCCCTGTGAACTCCACTGAACTTTGAAAGACTAAAACAAAACAGGGCCGGGTTCAGCCTCAGTTCAAGTTGTAGATAAAGTCCAACCTACTTCTTATTCTGTGCTGACAATTCCCACCAGAAAATGGTCTCCAGCACTGTGCCCTGGAGGTGAGCCCCTGGATGTCCCCAGAATGTCCTGCCCACCTGCAGGTGGGACAAAAAGCACGAGGACAAATGTCCCAGAGCCCCAGGAAACCATTCCCCTTGGGAATCACCACACCTTGGGGCTGGCACCATACCCCAGGTCTGGCTGTCCCCATCCCTGTCCGGGCAGGGCCACCCCGGGCTGGGACAGGGCTCCAAGGGACATTTCTTATCCCACTGCTTCCCTTGGGGAGTGTCACTCAAATCCAGCACCACGGGAGCAGTTAGAGGTGGATAGGAGGGTAATTAGGGGAGGAATTGGGAGAGAAGGGGCTGTGCAGGGAGGGGTGGGGAGCACGAGAGGAGCAGATGCTCCCTGCCATGGGTGGGGGTGATTCCCAGGGGGGTTTTGGGATGAAAACCCAGTGCACCCCAGGGAAAATGGAGGTTTGTGGATTCCCCACCTCTGGAAGTGTTCCAGGCCAGGCTGGACAGGGCTTGGAGCACCCTGGGATGGTGGAAACCGTACCTGCCCATAGCAGGGCATGGAACAGGATGATCTTGAAGGTCCCTTCCAACCCAAAACATTCTGTGATTCTACAGTGCAGAAAGTGCTAACAAAGGGAGAAAACCCTTGCACAAGGCGCAGGGGACCCAAATGTGAACTGCAGGGACCAGGATGGTCACCAGCTCCCGAAAACGGGACTGGCAGAAGGAGAGCTCATGTTCCCCAAGCAGGAGGCATCCTCAGCTGTGGGAAGGGAGCTGAGGTGGCCAAAAGTGACAGCACAGAGCTGGAAACCTGCCTGCAAACACAGAGGGAGCAAAGGGAAATATAAATTACAGGACAGAGAGCAAATGGAGAAAGAAATGTGTAAATTCAGCTGAAAAGCAGAACTTAGGCAGCAGCACTGGGTTATTTGGGTTTAGTCCCCTTGGGAGAGCAGTGAGCCCCTGCAGCACCCTTCAAGTGCTCAAAAAAACCCAATGTAAATGCAATTTTATATAAAGAATATATACAGCGGGATGATTGTAAAAGCAAATTGCAGTCACCACATGCAAAACAATCCCTGCCCCAAACACTTCATGGCTCCCCCAAAAACAAGACTGCATTTATCTCTAGGAAATCAGCCCAAACCCACGGTTTCTAACAAATACCCTGCATTTTTTGTGCTTGAAAAGAAGAGCAGAGCAGCCCTGCTAACTGGGGGTTGGTTCCTCGCACAGGTCGTAAAATCCAGCCCTGGGGAGAGAAGTTACCTTTGCTGTAAAACAATCTGCCGGCTGGATTTCACAATCCCTGTCGTCTTTCTCTCCCCACAGCAATATTTTTACGGTGTTTGCCCTCAAACCAGTTTTTCATCAGCCGACATGTGTAATTACCACCAGACAGGTTTTGGATAACCCATCCCCCGGTGCAGCTTCTCCTCCCACCCTCATCTACCCAACCTTCCAGCCTTGCTTTGAAAACTGACCTCTTTTGGACCTCAACATTTTAAATTATATATTAAAAAAAAAAAAAGTCTATTTGAAATTGCTTTCTGAGCTTGAACATTGCTAATTCCTGGAAATGTACAAGGCCAGGGTGGATGGGGTTTGGGATAGTGGAAGGTGTCCCTGCCCATGGCAGGGGGTGGAATGAGATGATCTCCAAGGTTCCTTCCAACCCAAACCATTCTGAGATTCCATGGTTCCAGGATCAAGGCAGGGAGTAGTAAATGCTGATCAGGATTTACTTTGGGGTTTTATCCTAGAAAGAAAAAAAAAAAACAAAAACCAACGAAGTTCCAGTGCCAGATACCTTGGCAGTGTTGGATGGATGGGAGCTGGGGAAGCCCAGCTCAGCTGGCACTGCCCTGGTGCTCCATGACCCACCTGTGCAGGGCACCCTGGCTCTGCATGAACGATGCCAGGGCACAGGGTTCTGTGCCAAGCAAGCTCAGGCTCCTGCAGAGCTCACTGCTGTTAGCTTTGAAGGTAAAAGAGCACTGCTTGCTGCCCACCTCCACCCACAGGACCAGCCAGAAGGAACTCCTCCCTGGGGCCTGCATGAGGCAAGAGCAGCTTGGATCTGTCCCTGGGATTGGGAAACCTGGCTGCTCCATCTGTACTCTGAAGCACTCTCCAAACAAAAGCCAGGCTTGGTGCTGCCTGTAGAGGTGTGGAAATGGTAAATGGTCTTCACAGCCACCCACCTGGACTTTGCACAGGTCCTGGATGCCATGGAATCTCACAGGCCACTGTCTTGGCCTGATCAGGCAGGAGGATGGAATGAGGTGATCTTTAAGGTCCCTTCCAACACAAACCACTCAGTGATTCTGTCATTCTGTGATTCCATGGCCCCTGCTGCCCATGCAGACCCTCACACAGATGCCCAGCTCCTCAGAGAGCTGTTCCCACATTTCACCAGCTGCAGGGATCTGCTCCAAGACCTGGTTTCTGCTCACAGCTCCACACCAGGGACTGCTACAGGGTCACCAGCAGGGTCTGTGCAGTCCTTCCCATCTTCCCAGGACCATTGAGGTTGGGAAAGCCTTCCAAGATCAGTGAGTCCAACCTATGACCAATCCCCACCTTGTCCCCCAGCCAAGAGTGTGGCATGTCCACTCATTCCTGGGACACTTCCATGGACGGGGACTCCACCTCCTCCCTGGGCACCCCCTTCCCATGCCTGACCCCCCTTTCCATGGAGAAATCATTCCTGATGTCCAATTTGATGTTTTGGCTGCAAGACCACCCATGTCAGGCATTTGGACCCCAAGAGTGATGGGGGGGACAGAAATGCTGATGCATTCACCCTGGCAGGGCTGGGAAGAGAGCAGCAGAGGATGAGGCAGGCCCAGGACCGTGGCAAAGGTGATTTCTCCCATCAGACCGTGGAAACTTCTGATGGGAAAGCTCTGTGGGAAGTTATTGAAAAGGTCTGAGCTAATAAAATCCAATTTGTTTAAATGCTATTGCTACAGCAACACAACATACATTGAACCAGAGCACTTTGGTGAAAAACCGGGATGATTTAGGACAGAATGCAATGCTGAAATCCTGGCATTTCTCTGGAGAGGGACTTTGCATTTTTTTCACATTGGCTCTGGGCAGAAAAAGGCAAACATCCATTTCTGGGAGCATCCATCCTCGAGACCCCACAGTCACCTGTACCAGCAAGGAAAACCACAGTGACCCTCCAAGAGGTGCAGGCAGGGTCTGCATCCCTGGAAATGCTCACATCAGTAATTTGCAGCCCAAGGATGAAACATTTCCTGCAGAAACCTTTCTCTAGGAGTCCGGACAAATCCTGGGGAGCAGGACAGACACCAAGCTATGCTCAGCAGTCACATCTATGCAGCCACACAAGTCTCCAGCTTTGTAACTGGGGATCACAGTGCAGGATACAAAAGGAACAGGCCACAGCCTTGTAACGAGCATTATTGTTTTAATATCACAGTTTTCCTTGCATCCCAAGCAATAATCACTTAAGCTGCAGTTCAGCTGGCAAACAGAGCACCAATGCTGTTACACTTAGGTTGCTTATTTTGTTGCCCATTTTGCCACCAGCAGGACCATTTAAAAACAGCCCTTAAAACTCAGCAGAGATACGGAGCTGCTGCAAGAGGAGAACATCCTGCATCCTGACTATTTCCAGGTTTGCCATGTTTTAGGGAAGCCAAGCAATCTTACTCTGATCCACGGAGTCTTTATTTGCTGCTGTCTGGGTTTTTGGCAGACATGAGGAATTCACAGAAATACTCCTGCATCTTGAAAGCTCTGGCTCTGTAGTGATGCCCATCCATCTGCTCCCAATCTTGTGTTACTGCAGGTTATTTTCTCATTTAATGCATCTTGGTGGTCCCAGAGGCCCCAGGGATCCTCTCTGCTCTTGGCTTGTCTGCTCCCAGTGCTGATAAACTCTTCCCAGAGCTGGTCCAGATGCTCAAACCCCTGATCATGAACAGGCCAAACTCCAGCAGGGTCTGGCTGTAGCTGGGGCTGAAGGTCTGGCTGCAGGTGGGGGCTCATGATGGGGATGTTAAGGCATGGAAAGGGTGGCACAAGGTCAGATATACTATTTCATAGAATCACAGAAGGGTTTGGGCTGGAAGGGACCCTAAACACTCCTGCCATGGGCAGGGACATCTTCCACTGTCCCAGGCTGCTCCAAGCCCCATCCAGCCTGGCCTTGGGCACTGCCAGGGATCCAGGGGCAGCCACAGCTGCTCTGGGCCTCACCCTGGGCCTCACCACCCTCACAGCCAAGAGGCACTTCCAGTATCTGATCTAAATTCTAAATGTTCTTGAAGAATCCAGCTTCCTGAGGCTCAGTTTCAAGCCCATCGCTGCTCAAAACAGCAGGACAAAGTGAGGTGTGCAGGGGATGGACACCACTGTGGAATCGAGACACCTCCACTGACGATGGGCAAGGCAGGGAGCTTCCCTCAGAGCCCGGGTCTCTGGAGCCAACGTTGGCTCTGGGAGGAGCTGACTGACCCCTGGGGCAGTTTGGGCATCTCTGGTGCTCAGCAGTGTCCTGTGAGCCCCTGACCTTCCCTCTGTCATCAGGGAAATGGAGGGGGAATGTGGGGACTAGAGGTGTGGGGAGCAACATGAATGTCCCTGTGGGATGCTGGTGGTGTTTCCACTCCTTGTTTCACCTCCATCTGGTTTTCCCCTCTTTTTTTATCTCCCTTGGACCAGGAGAAGAGGCTCAGGCATTTCAGTTGGCCAAAAATTAATTGTCTTGGGCTTGAGAATCTTAGAAGAAACCAGTTTTTTTTCTGAGATTGGCTCAGTTGGTCAGAGCCCAGTGCTGGTAATGGCAATGTTGTGGCTTCCTCCCTGTCTGGGCCACTCACTGGAGAGCTGGACTTGATGGTCCCTGCGGGTCCCTTCCCAGTCAGAATATTCTGTGATTTTGTGACAAACATCTTAGGCATCATTTTCAGGGATTATTTTTAACAGGCAGCAGTGGTTGGTGAGCCCTTGTTGCTGCAGCACTGGGTGGAATGTATGTGATTAAACTGGGGGTTCTCCAGCAGGCCCAGCTGAGGGAGGACACAAAGAGGAGGGAAATTCACCTTGGGCAGAGGATGGGGAGCAGCGAATGGGCAGCTGTGGAGGCAGATCAGGAGCCAGGCTCAATCCATCGCCCATGGAGCTCCGAGCCTTCTGCACCACTCCCACAGGAGTGACAAGAGAGGCACCCAGCCCCTCAGGAGGAGCAGCAGGCCGTGAGCAGTGCCAGGAGCACTGAGCCAGCCCCACAGAGCCCCCCTTGAGCTGCGCTCCCACCACCAGGGACATTCTGCTCCCACCACCCACATCCTGAACCAAAGGATGGGCCCTCCCAGAGCAGGAGGAGCGACACCCCGCACCCACAAAGAGATGGGGAAATGTCAAGCTTTAAACATTTATTACTCAGATGAGGCATTTTATAGCATACAGTGGATCTGGATGTTCTATAAACAAAGACTGAATTGCCACAAAGAGTTATGAGCTCCCTTGTTTTAACAGTCTCTGAAATGCTGAAAATGATGAGTTTGTGATTTCTCTAAGTATGAATATCTAGTCTTTACTCTCCCCAAAACCTTTTTCCTATTTTTTTATTTTTAAAAATTTTTTAAAGCGCTTAGTTTAACAAATATGATTAAATTAAAAATGTTGCTTTTTCAAATGCAAATAAATACATAAAAAAAAATTGCTAGCATTAACTCTGTGTTCTGTAGGACACCGCAGCTCCCTTGGCTATTGACAGTGGACTTAGCAACCCTTAGTATAATTTCTTCTGAAAAAATACTGAAAATATCACCAGGACTGCTTAATAGCTATCACCAAGAAGAGCAAAATTAGTGTAAAGCCATAAAATACCCAGCAGGGAAATTAAAAAAAAAAAATCATATTTAAGATTTTGAGAGATTTCCAAGTGAGGGGTGTTATAAAAATAAGCACGAAAATAAATCATAAGTTATTCTGACAAGTTTTCTTTCAAAGCCATCAATCATGCCAAGAATAGATACTAATTAATCTCCTTCAGGGGAAGAGGGGAACCAAGCAAATCACTTACTTTTCCTTTTTTCCTTTTTTTTTTTCTCCCCATTTTTGTTTCACCTCCGTATACACGAGACTTCTCTGAACAGCAGTGGAATCCCTCATGGGGAAACCAAGCAAGTCACTTTCTGCGTAGCAAAACTCATCGGTTTGGAAAGATTTTTTTTACCAGGAGTTTTGAGGTGAATAATAACCTGGGGAGCCTGGCAGGGTGTCAGCAAACCTGCTCTGCATCCCAGGGAGATGGGCACAGAGGTGATGCTGCTGCAGCCTCCACACCACCCTGAGGTTTGGCCCCACACACATTTGGCCCAAGGGCTTTGCTTTCCCCCTTTGCTGACAGTAGTTGTATGGGGACAATGCAGTAAAACCCCACACAAATACTTTTATTGAGCAGCAAAGATGGAATCTGGCTGATTTAGGGAGATGTAACTAGTGGCTTTGCACCCAAAAATACATTTTGGAGAATTACGCTCTTTGGCGATCGTTTGCAAAGTAAGCCAAAAGATTAAAAAAAAAAAGAAAAAAGAAAAAAATGAAAGAGAGAGAAGAAAACACTCCAGGATCCCCAGGTGCTTTCACCCCAAAAATTTCCCCAGCGCTGTTCCCCATCCTGCCCATCAAATGTCCTCATGGTACCTCTTTTCCCAACACGGTACCCTGGTGAATGATGTCATGTGTCTGCCGGCTTCCTGATGATGGACTTCAGAAAGATACCACTGGCAGCATGTAATTTTTGGGGAGAAACCCCCATTTTTGGTCAATATTTTGAATCTTGTACATCAACAGAGTGACTGATGTATCAAAGCAGTTAATGGCTGGATGAATGTATGCTAATAGCAGAGATAAATGGCAAGACATTACAAAACGACGGATTTCACATGAAAGTTCTTCATTTCCAGTGTTGGAAGGGAAAGTCATGGGCCAAGCCTGGTTAGTGGGGGATTTGGGATTGCCCCACAATGAGAAAATTGAATAAGCTCTCACAGCAGGCAGGGGTAGGGAAATGCTTTAGGAGAAATACTGCCCTGTGGCTTACACTTTGACTCTGAATGCCTCCTGATGCACTGATGGGTGAAAAATTCAAGTTTTTAGAAAAAAAATCCCCAATTATCTGTGTTTTTATTTTCTTTTTTCTTCTTTCACTACATCCCAAGAAAAAATTCTGTGGGAAGTGAGAAGCGGCAGGGCCCAGAGTGGCAGTCTGGATCACTGTTGGCAGGATCCCTGGCACCCCAAACCACCAGGTTTCTGTCCCTGCTATAGGACTTTGCTGTTCTTAAAAAAAAAAAAGAAAAAAAAAAAGACCACACAACAAGACAAAACTATTTTTCAGGCCTTCTCCCAGAAGACTGACACTCTGCCTGAGTGCACTGTGATGGGTGTTATATCCCCTTCTCCTCCACTCCTTGAGAGTTCAGGGAGCAGAAAAAACAAAGAGCGATGGGCACAGCCCTGAGCCTTGTAATACTGATGGGCTTTGCCGTCCTAATGAAGTTCATCTGCTCATTAACACTATCAAACCACGTTGCTACTAATGAAGCTGACCCAACGCAAGGCGCCCTCACTGTGCGAAGCTCCTGGGCTCGAATAAGTGAAGCAAAAGTTAGTTCTTCCAGGCAGTTCTAGTGAACTCAGCAATCATTTCGCTGCTTTCTAGGCAGGCAGGAAAACTGAAGCTCCTCTTTCCAGCTCCTCTTGCTCCAGGTGCAGCATGAAAACTGGATCAGCAGACAACCAGATGAAAATTCAGGTAATGTTGAACTGCAGCATCACAACGCTCACCCCCCTGCAATGCATTTTCTGCTGAAAATTTCTGCCCTTTAAATTTTGCAGCAAAAGCTTCCTCCCCATCGCAGACAGACCAACACATTCATAAGGCACCCAAAAACATACTGCACATCCAAGGAGGTCGGGGTGAAATCTCTCTTCTTTACAAGCCACCAGAAATGCAACGTTTTGCTTGGAAAAACGGGTTTGAGCTGCTGAGCTGAGGCCCAGCCTGCCCGGTCCGGGGTCCATGTGTGCCATCGTTGTGGCATAAATTCTCTTATCATAAAAGGAATAAATTGAACAGTGAGAAGAAGCCAGGATGAGCTGATGGCATCATGCCTTCCCTGGCTCCTGCAGGCAGGATGGGACAGCCTGCATCCTTGCTAGGTTTCATTAGAAAAACCACCTGGAGGGATTTCCTAAGTCAAAGTGTTGCTAGATCAGCAAATAGGAGCCCACCGTGTCTTCTTCATGATTCAGGCATTGCCGCAGACCAGCCTCTCACCCTCTGGGTGTCACCTCCCCACCATCCCTCACAGCTGTCCTCTCCCTTGGGATGCTCCAGCAAGGAGCCATGAGGGGATCCTGGAGCCCCCTGGGGATCCCCGAGCACACCCTGCCTCTCTGGATATGTCCCCCATCGCTCGATGGCACTGTGCCACTCACACCGAGCATGGGACAGAGCTGCTCCAGCACACTGCACACACCTAGGAACGCTGGATACCATATTCAGCTAGTTAGAAGCCAGGCTCAAACTTCTATTTTTGGCTTTTTCTATTTTTCCCTCTTATTTTTTCCTTTTTTTGTTTTTTCGCTATACGCTGCTTGTCTTTTCTTTACCAGCCTCCAAAAAACATCAAACCTTCATTTCTCCCTTGCCCTGTACATTATTAGGCCCAACTATAACAGGCCTGGATTTAAATGTATAATTACAACCATGACAGTAATAACAATAAAGCACTCCTTCAATGGAAAAAAAAATTATTACAAAAAAGTTAAATGATTATAGTGGCTGAGGAATAACGGCGACTTGAACAGCAAGAGCCACAGAATCCCCTGTTTTTAGAGCCCCCAGCTCAAAGGACACGTTTCTCAATCCACTGAGGAGGTTACTGGCAAGATGACGGTGGCTATGTAACTTCTGCAGTGGCTTTAGGACTCCTTTAAAACACTCCTTCTGCTTCAGCATCTTCACATAAACCGTTTCCCAGCTCGAGGGAAGGCGCTGCTCTCCCCGTCCCCGAGCTGCTCACAACTGTCCGTCCAACGATACAATAAGATAAGAGGAAATTACCAACGCTCGAGGAAAAGGAAACCCAGTGCAAGTAAGAAAGTCGTCCCGCTCTCCAATCTGCCTCTGAAGGGGTGGCGGGTAGGTGGGGGGAACACACAGAAAGTCGAAAACAAGAGAAGGAGGGGGGGACCTAACGCAAGCCTCGCTTGACAAAAGCCATCAATTATGAGCGTCTGGTGTAGTGTGTGCCTGGCTTTGTCCTCCCGAGACATCTGCTGCGTGCTGTCTCCTGCCAGTTGGCCAGGGCAAGGCAGGAGGACGGCGTGAAAACAATACTAGCCCCCACTTAGATTATTTTTTTTTTCCCCTCCTTTTCCAAATTCTCTGTCTTCTTTCGAAAGCCAAACAATAACCCGGCGGGATGCGCTGCTGCTGCTTGAGCAATGAGTTCAGAAAAAGAAACCCCTAAAACAAAACCACGGCAGGGAGGAGGGGTGGCACTTGGCGAGGCGGCTGAAAAAGAAACATGCTGCTCCCTCCCCACCCCACGAACGTATTCTCGAGCATGCTGGGGTTTGGTCTGCTGGGGGATTTAAATCAGAAAAGCTCTTGCCGGGTCCTGTCAAGGCGCATGTCTTCTTCTTCTTCTTCTTCTTCTTCTTCTTCTCGTCCCTTACCACCCCACCTTGCCCTGCCCCTCAAGCCGTCAGTTTTTGGATGGTCTTGTTGTAGTACTGCGTGATGGTGGGCGTCAGGGGGTTCCAGTTGTTGGCGTGCAGCTCGATGACCTCCAGCAGCAGGGACCTGGTCAGCATGGACTCGGAGGGACACAGCATCTTGTCGCGCGCTATCGCCAGCAGCTCCGTCATCATCTCGGGCAGCTGCTCCTCCAGCAGCCGGCCGGTGCTCTGCAGCTGTTGGGAGAAGAAGGGGTCAGCCATGGATTACTGATCCTTGTGGGTCCCTTCTAGCTTGAGACAGGCTAGGATTCTACCACTCTACGATGCTAAAACACCCCTATAGCTTTTTACAGACACCTCTCCTGTCCCTTCGACTCTGCCCTGCCTGGTGCAGGCAAGGTTAAAGGCGTCATGGTTTTAGAAAACCAAAACCACCCAGCAGCCGGCTCCAAGAGCTGAACACGAAGGGTGAGGTTTTCAAAAGCATCCGCACCAGGCTGCTGGAGGAGTGAATGGTTCAGCTCCCACTGACTTCAAAGGCAGGAGCGACGGATTGCTTTTGAAAAAAAGAAAAAAAATCCCACCTAAAAATCATGCTATTGTCAAAACAAAGTGCAGGCTGTGATGTGGTATTCCTGCCTTCTACCTGGCCCTTCATTTACTCGCTGATTCAGAGCTCCCAGTGACTCCCAGTCATTAGCTGGAATAAGCAGAACGCGCCTGTGTGCATAACAAATCCTGCCCTGCCGAGATCTGCATTTATACCTGTCGTGCTGCTTTGCTGGAGACAGCCAAGGGCTTTTTCTAAAACAATTACTCCTTGGAGAGCCTCCATTGAGTAGCACAAGCTCTAGGTGGTTCCACAGAAAAGGTTCAAGTTTGGGGTGGACAGTGATGAGTCTGTGGGAGGCTCCCTAAAGCAGAGCTCCCCAAAGTCCTCACCTTAAAAATCAAATCCGCCTCCTCACTCATTTTGCTGAATTTTAACTATTCAAGCTGCAACTTCAACTGCTCTGTGCAAGAAAGGAATCTGTCCCCATGGGGCCATCACTTCCCAAGAAAAAGTAACTAATAGGAACTCTGCTAGAATTCATGGAATCATAGAATCAGTTAGGTTGGAAGAGGCCCCCAAGGTCGTTGAGTCCAACTTGTGGCTGATCATCACTGTGTCAGCCAGACCAGAGCACTGAGTGCCATGTCCAGTCATTTCCTTCTCTGAAAAACTGCTGCTGAGCACAGTGAGTCATGGGGCAGCTTTTGCTCCAATACAGCTGTTTCTGTGTTAAAAACTGAATGGAGGGTGAGATCTGAAGGAACCAGGATGATATAATATTGTGACGGGACCCCAGGTACCAAACTTCTGCATCCATTTACATTCATCAGGAGCCCAGTGACAGAGTCTCAAGGGCTTTCATCTCACACTGGGCTTCTACCTGAACTGTTCTTGTGAGACCCAACCTGGGATCCTGAATCCATCTCTGGATTCCTCCGAACAGGAAGGGCATTGACCTGCTGGAGTAAGGCCAAAGGAGGCCATGGGGACGCTGCCAGGGCTGGAGCCCCTCTGCTCTGGAGCCAGCCTGGCACAGCTGGGGCTGCTCAGCTGCACCAGAGAAGCTCCAGGGACACCTGAGAGCCCCTGCCAGGGCCTGCAGGGGCTCCAGGAGAGCTGCACAGCCCCTGGGGACAAGGCAGGCAGGGACAGCAGCCAGGCAATGGCTCCCAGGGCCAGAGGGCAGGGACAGATTTTGGCCCATTGGGAATGAGGAATTGCTGGCTGGGAGGGTGGGCAGGCCCTGGCCCAGGGTGCCCAGAGCAGCTGTGGCTGCCCCTGGATCCCTGGCAGTGTCCCAGGCCAGGCTGGATGGGGCTTGGAGCAACCTAATGGAAAGTGTTCATGATCACTGCAGATGGGTTGGACTAAATGACCTCCAAAGGTCCCTTCCAATCCAATCCATTTGATGATTCCAAAATGCACAGAGGCCACACAGCTGTTGGGTCTGGAAAAATCCAACAGCTGCTTGACACATGCATGGGCAAGGATGGAAGGGATAAAGCAATGAGATCAGGGCAGGTGTAGAGGTGCTTCCCTACCTCCATGGAGCAGCAAAGCACAGCATCCTCCTTCACATCCTGAGATTGCAACAACTGCAAAAGACAGAAGGGACAAACACTGAGAAATGCATGATCTTCTTCCTCCTCCATTACAACTTTCTATGTCTTTGTCCTGCTTGGCATTTGACACTTCCAGGAGAAAGGACACAAAATCAGAAGGAGGGAAGAAAACAGATTGTCCATACAAAAATTTAAAATAAACAGTGACAAAACATGGGGTAAAATTTAGATTAACAACTTTCGTAATAGATTTTGTTTAGGTTACATTGCCTTTTTTATCCCTCGGCAGGCAGTGAGAAAACAGTCATTTCACACACACAGCGAACAAATGCAGCCATCAGTCAACAACACTGGAGTAGCACAGACCTAGGAGTGGCTGTTTGGAAAGAGGGGCTCTGCCACCCACCCCTGAACCTCTCCATCCCCGTGGGGACACTTCTGACAGCCACAAAAGTGCCTGAGCTACACCCAATTCACTGTAATTAATATGGCTCCTTCTAGGCTGACTACACAGTGCTGCAGGGGCAGGGGTGCCAATGAAACTACGGAGTTCCACGTGCCCAAATGCAACCCTGCTCTGCTCTCCATGAACACTGAGTTACAAACACGAGCTTGCAGGCAGGAGCAGCTTTCAGGAAAAACCCAACATGTTGTTGGGCATGGCACAGGACAGTGCAGGATGATGCTCATCTCTCTTGGTTCAGACTCAGGGTGTGTAGCAAGTGTCAACAGCTCCATCTGACAATGGCAAAGTGTAGGAGGTCAGCACGTCTCACCCCACAAACACTGAAACCATGAGCAAGGATCCTCAAAACGGGAACAAAAATATGGATTTTCCTTTGTTCACACCTGCATGACAGTTACAGGTACTGGCAACACTCACAGCTACTTCCATCCCATCACTTTGCAAAGAACAAGCCCTGGTGACCCTGAACTAATCCCTGTGTGCAGTAACCACTGAACAAAAGAAGAAAATATGGGAAAACTGGCTTCATTATCATCTGACATTCATTAGAGAGAAGTAGACTTTTTAAAAGCAGTTGAACTGATTAAAACTGCCCATATAAAAATTGCTCAGTGTAACTAAATGTTACTCCAAAGTCATATCCATTAGTTAAAATCAGAATTGTGACTCTAGGCCTTACCATCTCTCCGTCCCCTTCTTTTTCTCCCATGTTTCCTTTCCTCTACAAATAAATGTCTGTTTACCAGCTCCATGTTGGCTGGAAAACAGATAGGGGAAAGAAGAGACAACACAAGGAACTACCACTACTCTCAGAGCTTTGTCTCCTGTTTTCAACAGAAAGCAGATTGTTTGCTTTGAGGATGGTGTTCACAGCATCTCACTGAGCACTCTGTCCCTCTCCTTAGCAAAGCTTCAGCCAGGGTTTCTCAAATCATCCAGCAGGTTTTTTTTTTCTATCCTACCCCCCAGTTTATCTTTCTCCTAAGTTGTTTGGAAAATGTTAGTTAAGCCCAAGCCATGTGCTCTGAGATAAGTTCTCACAAACAGTTCAGATTCCTCACAAGAAAACATGAGATTATTTTAAACCCAACACCAACAATGAAAAAAAAATATCAGTTAGGGAATAATATAAACAGGCAGTAGTCCAGATATTCCCTCCTGGGGTATTTAGCTCATGAGCATGGCATGAAGCAGGGCTGCGAATGAAGTAAGAGACAATACCTTTTAACAACACCTTTCTTATTTTTAGTGTTCTTTAGTAAAGAACATAACACAAAGACTAAAGCTTGAAAGTAGAGTTAGGATTGACTCCAGCCTTTCCTCTGCCATGGTGTCCTCAGTGATCCTGCTCCCTGCCCAGGATATGTGGTCATAGAAAGGCTGCAACTTCCCTAGCCCCAGCTCCCACACACAGGGCTGGGACATGCCTCCCTAGCTCAAAAGGTGTTTGTGAGGATGAACATGTCCCTGTCAAGTGCTCAGGTACTTGGCTAATGAGGAACAGTCTCACCTACCTTTGATGAAACAGAGAACACATCCTACCCCCAGCCCTGGGCAGGCACCCTCCAACTTCACACTGCCCTCATGGACACCTGATCTTCCTCTGATGTGACTTGGCTGAACAAGGAGAATGGGTGTGCTCCAGTGTGTCCATCAGTGTGCCATGTGCTCCACCTTCTCCATGGAGGCACCATGTGCTCCACCTTGTCCATGGAGACACCATGTGCTCCACCTTGTCCATGGAGACACCATGTGCTCCACCTTGTCCATGGAGACACCATGTGCTCCACCTTGTCCATAGAGACACCATGTGCCCCACCTTATCCATGGAGGCACCATGTGCTCCACCTTGTCCATGCAGACACCATGTGCTCCACCTTGTCCATGGAGACACCATGTGCTCCACCTTGTCCATGCAGACACCATGTGCTCCACCTTGTCCATGCAGACACCATGTGCTCTCCACCTTGTCCATGGAGACACCATGTGCTCCACCTTGTCCATGGAGACACCATGTGCTCTCCACCTTGTCCATGGAGGCACCATGTGCTCCACCTTGTCCATGCAGACACCATGTGCTCCACCTTGTCCATGGAGACACCATGTGCTCTCCACCTTGTCCATGGAGACACCATGTGCTCCACCTTGTCCATGGAGGCACCATGTGCTCCACCTTGTCCATGCAGACACCATGTGCTCCACCTTGTCCATGGAGGCACCATGTGCTCCACCTTGTCCATGGAGACACCATGTGCTCCACCTTGTCCACGGAGACACCATGTGCTCTCCACCTTGTCCATAGAGACACCATGTGCCCCACCTTGTCCATGCAGACACCATGTGCTCCACCTTGTCCATGCAGACACCATGTGCTCTCCACCTTGTCCATGGAGACACCACGTGCTCCACCTTGTCCATGCAGACACCATGTGCTCCACCTTGTCCATGGAGACACCATGTGTTCCACCTTGTCCATGGAGGCACCATGTGCTCCACCTTGTCCATGGAGGCACCACGTGCTCCACCTTGTCCATGCAGACACCATGCGCTCCACTTTCTCCATAGAGACACCATGTGCTCCACCTTGTCCATGGAGGCACCACGTGCTCCACCTTGTCCATGCAGACACCATGTGCTCCACCTTGTCCATCCAGGTACCATGCACTGCACCTCATCCACCCAGGATCCACCAGCTCCATCCCTCCAAGGCACCATGTGCCCCACCTTGCCCACCCAAGTCCCACATGCTCCACTGCTGCATAGACTACCAAGGGAAACCGGTTCTGAGGCACTACAGGTGAGCCTCTGCCTGAGACAGGCAGGCTGGGGAGGGCCACAGCCTGCCCACCAAGCCCAGGCACATCCCTGTGCATGAGGGAGATCTGCTACTGTTCTGGAGAACCAGAGCCCAAATCCATGATCACAGATGGCTGCCAGCCGCCTGCATCAGTGCAATGGACTGAAGCCTGGAGGGTCAGAACGGTGCCATTGTTTCTCTGTGTGTTGCTGACCATGTTTGTAGCATGCTGGGGTGTAGGCACCATCTGCCTCTGAGCCCTGCATGACAGAGCAGGAGGAGATCAGGGAGCCTGGTGTGGGCACTGAACCTTGCTGACTGCAAGGACTGCGCTGCCTGGGGTCCCACCATGGATGTCCTCACCCATCAAACAAAACTTGCTTGTACTTCTCAAAGGGTATTTCATCCCCACTGATCGTGCCCCATGTGAGCACCAGGCACTCAAAGTATTTGGGAGCTTCCTTCAGCCAGAGCACAGTGTTTCCCAAAGCTCTGTCACCCCTGAGTCAGACCTGACCAGGGCTGCAAAAAAAAAAACCAGAAAAAAAAAAGAGTGAAAATGTTTTGAGAGCTCCACGGAAATCACAGCCCTGAAGTTGCAGCACTCGTGTGACCACCCAGCCACTTGCATTCACTGTTTGCAATCCAATTCATATTTACTTAAAATATTTTAAGGTAAACACTCTATACCCATTAAATCAGCACTCCCACATTGGAATTATTATTTATTTAACTATTTATAGCTGCTCCTCCCTGCTGCGTGCCTCTGCCCAAATCCCACTGTGGGCACCATCCCTTCCCTCTCCACCAGGTTCCCACAGGGCTCAAACCAGCTGATGGACGTGGACGAGGGATCTGAAAGAGCAGAATGAGGCAGACAAGAGGGCAGGTGAGCTGGGACTCTTGAACTCCTCAGTTCAACCTGTAATCATCCCCTGGAGGCTGGGGCTGTCTGCGAGAAAAACTTCCCTCTGCTCTCCAGCCGGTTTCCCCTGTATCGGGTGAAGCTGGGCAATGAAAGCAGCAGTTCCTGCTGGAGAGCAGACAAAGAGTCTGCCTGATTTCCTAAGAGAGGAGGCTGCATGCCAGAATCTGCCCGGCCAGTCATATAATACCCAGCCTCAGTTGCGAAAGGCTTCTCACTTTTGTTTTTGGTGCTGGACTCGCTGCCTTGCAGACTGGTGTGAGGTATCAGGCACCTTCTCATTCAAAATTCTGTGTCACTCAGAGAGATGAGCACTGGACAAGGTCCTCTGCAGAGCCAGCGTGCCCAGGTGGGCTCTGGGTGCTAGACATTTGCATAAGGAACCCAAACTAAATTTTAGGGTCTGCTCCTGGAAGTGCTGCCGGTTGTGGTGAGTTGCAGTGCCTTGCAAGGTGGCTCTTGAGCAAAACTGGCATCCATGGTGTGCTAATGGGACCCATCTCCCCCGGCCTCCATGTCCTCAGAGCCTTCTCTTCACATCTCTGCAGAGGTAAGCATCACAAGCCACACGAGGTGGACACGCAGCCATGGCTGAAGGACCAAAGGAGCCCTAAAACTGCAGCTATGCCTCATCACAGACAGAGCCAGCTTGGAACTGCTGAGCAGCAGGAGATGCTTGTGTATGGGGAGCAGGCCACCAGGAGCAAACCACAAAACGAACACACTGGGACTCACCCCAAATATTTGGGTTTACTATCTGCTTTCTGAGATCACCTGGCCTGCTGAGAAGCTGAAGTGCTTACTTGGTATTCTCAGGGGTGCCCACACCACGAGGAGGACAGGAGAACCCGTCCCACCACCCCTTATCACTAAACCACGCAGGTTTAATTGTGTTCTTCAGCAACTCTCCCCAGGAGATGGGGTGGGAGCAGCCCAACACACGCATTACCCTTTCCAGATACAATGATATTTCTCCTGCAAGGCACAGTGCTAATTACTGTGTACGATATCGCTTGCAAAATGACACATAAGCAATGCTGGCCACTAACTACCCCTTAGCATGCAGCGTTTCACGAAGCTTCAGTGATGACTCCAGCGTGAAAGCACAAGAAACCTGGAAAATATCCATGCAGAGCCACTGGGAGAGGCTGGGATGAGAGGCAGGGAAAGCCGGGCTGACCGCAGCCCACGCGCCGCTCTCCCCGACGGGCATCTCGGGTTCACGGCTCCAGTGGCAACAGGCACGGACACCCCGGCAGCCTCGGGGCTGAGCCTGCCCACAGGTATGCTCTCCATACACACCTGGGTCACCAGGAGGTGCCTCACAGTGTTCCCCCCTCCCAGGGACTGTGGAGCATGACCTCAGGGGAACCAGCGTGCTGCAGACGCATGGCCCAGGTGCAGCAATCGGCTCGCTGCTGGTGTGGAGCAAGGCCAGGGGCAAAAGGGAGACACATTTCCTTCAGAAATATCAGTTATTTGTGCCACTTGGAGCTTAAGCAGAGTGGACAAACACAGTACTGGAAGTGTGGGAGAGATGGTGCTTCCCAGTCCTGCTTTTAACCAGAAAGTGCCTTGGGAAGGGCCATGATGGACTTGGTCCTCTGACAGATGGATCTGTTCCAGCTCTGTGGTTGGGATCATCATGGACACCCCCTTATGAGGGGGGCTTATAAGAAAGATAAGAACTAAGGTTTTAGTCTTAAAACTTTTTTTTAGGACTAAGTTGACGTAGCAACAGGAAAAGGGGTGATAGTTTTCATGTAAAAAATAGGAGATTCAGACTAAATAGGTGGAAGGACTTGTTTACAATGAGGGTAGTGAGACACTGACACAGGTTCCCCAAAGAAGCTGTGGCTGCCCCTGGATCCCTGGAAGTGTCCCAGGACAGGTTGGACTTGGATCTTGGAGCAAGCTGGGCTAGTGGGAAGTGTCCCTGCCCATGGCAGGGGGTGGAATGGGATGAGCTTTAAATGTTCTTTCCACGCCAAAGCATTCTGTGGTTCTGTGACCATCCCCTATATCTGACAGTGCAGTTTGGGTGCTAACACAGCTCTGCAGGCAGCCTTAGTGCTCTAATGGGCCACAGCTGGGAAACTCCAGCTCCCAAAACCTCCTGGAATCCCCATGGTCTGCTAGGTGGGATCTCAGGCCAATTCTGCTTCACGGTCTCTCTGCAGACAGATATCAATAGCAATTTTCTGCCTTTCCAGCAGCCTCTTATTGAGCTACTGTCACAAGTCTTTGAGGAAGATGCCTGAGATAAGATCCATGGGACTGCATGGCTCTGCATGGGGAGAGTCACACACTTCTCTGAGACACAGGCAATGGTACAGGCTCCACTTCTCCTCAGGACACAGGATGGTGAAAACAGCCAAGACTTGGGTACATGCAAAGTACAAACAAGGTTGTGGGGATGAGTGATTGCAAAATGCTGCACCGCAGGGTCAGTTTCAGGATTTCTACAATTTGCTACCATCAGTTCCTTGACCCAGGACATCAGAAGGTCAGCTGAGTCATCCTGTGCCTACCAACAAGCTGTGCCAGCACCACCCCCTCTAAAGGGGTACTGAGTCCCTCTCTGGAAGTGAGGGAAGCTCAGATGAGACTGACTTTCTCTGAGGAAGAAACAAGTGAGCACATGGAAACAGACTTCTAGAAGCTCACAGGCATAGGTGAAATAGTTTCTGCTCACCCATTTAATGCTGAGGTTGCCCAAACACAAAGTTTTAGGGGAAACCTTTCCCTTATGGAGCTGCCTGTGCTGATCTCTGCACAAGGCACAGGCTCTGCCATGCTCCAAAATGTGATTTGTTGGAATTTAAAAACACAGCTGAGCTGTGAGAGGCAGTCTGTGTCCAGCTGCTTCCACTAGCAATGGTGCTTATCTCCCCATTCCCTTCTGCTCACACCTCTCTGGGGATCTGGGAAGTCTTCAAGGCTACAGAAGATGCACAAGATGCCACCAGACCATGTGTCTCATGCAGGGAACTCTTTTCCCAGTTTCCTGATGGGATGTCATGGTCTCAGCCTGGGTGAGAATGTCTGACAGCAGCTCCAGCTGCTTCCTTAGGAAAAGTTCACCAGCACAGGGCACTGCTGATCCCACAGGCAGCTGCCCAGATGAGGTGGCACAGGGGGCAAGGAGCTCTGTGCTGAACTGCTTGTCCCAGCATGGCTGCACCAGAGCCATGGCCATAGCAGACACTTTCTCTAACACACTTTGGGCAACCTAAATGAGTTTTGGTGGCACCAACTCCTTTGGCATTGACGAGCTCCCCTCAGCTCAGAGGGAGACTTCTGTTCTCCCATTACACAACCAGGACTCCCTGGGAGGATGGTAAGAAGAGATTAGTTTGTTTATTGCATTGAGTAAACCAAAATGTTGGTTATCCTCCTTGTCAGGCTCCTGAGGAACTCAGAGATACTTAACAGCAAATTGAATTAAGGCCAGAGGAACAAAATCCTGTACCCAGTCGTGGGAAACTCCTCCTACTCCTTTCCACTGTAGGCAAGGGAAACCATGAAACACGACACTCTCTCTCCCCGGATCTGGAACAGGCAGAAGAAATTCCTGAGAAGATGGAAACCATTAAGAGGCAATTACTGGAGACAATGATGAAGAAAATTTGGTCACTCATCAACCCAGACGCTGCAATCCAACAGTAGCCCGGTGGTTACACATCCCCTGGCTGGAGGTGGACCTCCAGGACCCGAAGGTGAGCAGGACAGACGGACCAGAGCCACCCGGTCTGGGTGCACAGGGAGTTCAAGCCACCCAGACGACCGGCTTCATCCTGCCCGTCCGAAGACATAATAACCCTGGGAGAGGAGGATGTGATCTCATCCCAAGGGTCCCGGGGAAACACAAAACATGGAAAGAAACAGCGGCGAGACCATGGCGCTTGATTGCAGCGGGCTCCACCCTGGCTGGCCGGAGGCTCTGCGCTTTCCTGGCTCTGCAGAGGCAGCGAGCGCGCAGCGGCAGACGCAAATAGTTGTGTTTACATCCCATTGAAAGGGTTTTTGGGAACTAACAATGCCTGGTACGGAGGGCGAGGGAGAAAAACAAAGCCACGCGAGGAGGAGGGACCATCCTGTGAGATGGTATCTGACTTCACTTCTTTATCTGCACAAATTGCTTCCTCTGACTTCTCCACGGGTCCCAGAGAAACGAGGGTGGCATTTTCCCTCCTCTATTTAAGATACAACACCACGGTTTTGGTGCTGGGACTGAATGAGTCCTGTGGCTTTCCAAGAATATGTTCCTGCACATACAATACTCAACAGGGCAGATGGGCTTACAGGCACTGGGCAGCCCTCCCTGGTTTGGCCCGTCCTCATCTGCTCCCAGATAACACCTGACCTCCTCAACCTTAACTCTGCCCTTGGATCAAAATGACCAGGATTAAAGGAAATCGTTTGTTTCCCAAACAAGCTGCATTCATAGGAGTGCTTTTGCCAGCACAGCTATGGGGGTCTGGGGGTGTGGGAGCTTTTTGCATGGTTAATTATCTTTTAATGTATGTCAGGCACAGAGGTTACAGGGACATCCACCCCTGCCCTGCGTGGTCCTACAGACAGGCATCCACCCTTCCTCTCTGCAGACTCTGCTCCTGCACTCTGCCTCCTGTCATGGCTCTGCAAGTCCATATCCCCTTCACATCAACATGCCCCACTTGCTCCAAATCCCAGACCTTCCTCCCAGACCTTCCATGTCTTCAAACCACATCTCCTGGACTCCCAAGACAATTCCACACTTGTTCCCCTCATTTCTCCTTCCACGCAGTGGCCCTGAGCCCCAGTACCCCTTTTTGACTCATTCTCTGAAATCCCTTCCCTCCCATGCCCACATTCCTCATTCCTCCTCCATCCTTTCCCCACACACAGAACACTTCCCAGTTTGTCCCAGCCCCACTGGACTGGAGACCAAATCTTTGATTTTTTGCAGAACATAAATCCCCAGAAGGAGACTTCTGCGAGGATATAAGTCTCCTTCTTTGTAAAAGACATATTTTCTCTGTTCAGATCTGGCCTCATGGAGCTTCCTGAGTGGAAGTGTGGTATAGGGTCAAGATCTAATCCCCTAGGTGCCTTTGCTCATTTGATAAAGCAAAAATTGTTTCACTCTCTGACTCCGAGAGTAATATTAAAAATCCTAGCATCTCATTATACTGTCAAAGACCCTTTTTCAAACTCAAAAGGCTGATGCTTTTTAAAAAGTGAGAGTGATTAACAAAACACAACCCACGTTAAAAGATACAATTTTCTTTTCCAAAGAGCACCACCCTCCCCGCTCATCCGACTGCAGCCGGGAAGGTTTTCCTTTTTCTTCCTCTGAAGGAGACAGTGAAAAGGCAGTGCCCTCTTGAAGTTCAGACGTTAATTACTGTGTTAGAATATTTTGCTAAATTACGCAGCATGGCCCCAGGAGATAACAGGCACTGAGAGAAGGGAGGGGAGTGGATACCCGTCTACACGCTGCACCGCAGACTCAGACGTAGGGGGAAGGCAATTAGACAGGGAGTATTTATCCTCCCTGCACCACCACCCCGAGGCTTTCAGTCAGCAGCCTGTACCAAGGCAGGGAAGCGATGGGAGCGTGCCAAGATTTTAAACGATGCTGAAATGGGACTGTCTCTGCCAACCAGACTGGAGGTAGGAGACAACTCCTGCAGAGAAGCAACTGTCCTGCCTGCTGCCAGCCTGCTGGGTCTGATCCCTGCTGATTCACAGCGCCTGGGAGCTGCCCTGGCTCCCCAGGGCTGCTATTGAGACCCCAAAATCATCTGTCTTGGGTCAGGCCAGTGACTGCATCCCTCTGAAGAGGATACCCCTGGGGTACACAGCCTCAGAAGCAGCAACCCTTTCAAGCTGGAGGGATCTCTATGAATTGGTCCTGCAGCCTCCTGCACAAAGTTTTGCAGATTAGTTAGCCTTTCTGTGATGAGCTACTTCCTGGGGTTTGCTCTGACCCTTCCCCAGCAGCCCTGTCTTGGACAGAGTTGGCTCAGAGTGGGATGGTGCCAAGGCAGCTCCCTGTCACCCCTGATATCCAGTCCCTTTGTCTCCAAGCCAGGACAAACAGATGGGTAAAAAAATGGGTTGGATGGCTGGGCTCAGAGGGTTGTAGCCATTGGGTTCCAACCCAACTCTGCCTGAAGGCCAGGAATGATAACAAATACCAAGTTGTTATCCCAGGACCTGCTCTATTTAGCATCCTTATCTGTGACTTGGAGGAGGTAAGGAGCTCAATCTCATGAAGACTGAAAGTTGACAGCAAGTCTGGGATGTACTGAAATGTATTCAAGGGGCTGCCAATGAGAGGGACTTCGGTGGGGTGAAGCAAAATGTCAAGAAGAAACTTAAAACTTGCAACAAAAGATCAGACCTGTGCAGGAGAAGAGCACAGTGACATGGGTGAGGGGTGGGATGGTGTTATTATGGGGAGTGAGAGGGGGAGAGCCCTCCCTGTGTGGGACACCAGCTGGTGAGGTGCCTGGAGAGACCACAGTGGCATTACTGCCACATGGCATCACCTTGAGCCTGAGTCCCTCGAGCCAGTTTTTCCACCTCCCTGCTCTGCTGCCATAGGCAACTGCTCAGGTTACCTGGCTGCTAAATGGCACTGTAAGAACAAACAAATGCATCCAAAGCAGCACTTGGCACCAACCACCGGGGCTGGAAGTGGCTGCTCCTGGCAGGGGCTGGCAGGGAGGTGGCAGCTCCCAGCCCCAGGGGCACCTCCTGGGCTGGCGTCCCAACAACCTCCACTGACGATGAGACAGACAACAGGGGAGGCAAACCTCCCAACAACACCCATCAACAGCCACACTGGGTGTGATCCCTCCTTCCCTGCAGACCTCAGATGTCACCTAAAGCTGGGCTGGGCCCCTCAGGATCCAGTTCTAATGTTCCCCCTCCCCAGCAGCACCAGGGGATGAAACTGGGAGGGCACCGAGCTGGGGTGGCCCATGGCCACCCTGCTGACTCACACACAGACATGGGAGCACAGAGCTGGATGAGGGACAGACAGCTCCAACTGTGCTTGGGGAAGGCAAAAGTGGTGACAATCAGTGAACAATAGATGGCAAATAATACTATTTATTATGTCCACATCTTCAGTAGCCACGGGGCACTTCTTGCACTGCGCACAGGGCTCTGATGGTTCAGCTGACATTCACTGCTTCCTTGCCTTAACCACCCATTTTCTCCATTCTGCTTTGACTCTGCCAAAGACCACAGAAAAGAAGAAATATGGCCAGGCTGCAAGAACCAAAGCACCTTGGCTCTTCTCTTGGTTTTAGTTGGTTTTGGGAGACATGCAACATGAAGCATTGCTGGAGCATGGCTCAGCATGGTCTGTGGTGTTTGGACAAGGGGCAGAGGCTTTGGAGCAGGAAAGATGTCAGCATGTTCACTCCTAACCATCCTGGAAGGAGATGTTCAGGGAAAAATTTAGAGTGCTTTTGTGAAATAAACTGAGGCTATAGTCAAGAGGGCTTGTAGGGCTGGAAGGAGAGACTGGGACGTCACTCTCACTTAAGACCATCATGCACAGGAGACAGAACAACTTTCTAATAATGCTAGAAGTGCTTTCACCAAATAAAAGGCTCATGGAAGAATGTTGGTCCTGCAAGATGCCACCACTGTTCCCAAGTGAGAGCAGCCAGGTCTGGAAGCAGGCAAGGGTCAAACCCACAGTGCCCTGGCTGCAGCATAACCATCCCTGGGGAAAGCCTTTATCCCAGGAACAATGCCCTCTTCCAGCTCGCCCTCGATTCCCCGAAGCTCTGAGGGAAGAATAGGAGGAAAGCGCTTTTATTTCTATTTAACATCTCTGCTTTGTTATTCTTTTCCCAGGCTTTCCAGATCTGAGGGCTGCAATAGTCCTCTCATTCTCATCTGCAAAGGGCTCTCTCTCCTTTTCCCACTTGTCTCCAGGACTGATCTTTGGGCCAACCTAGGGTATCCATTGCCCTTCTCCAACCTAAAATATGCACTCACCCACTGCAAGTGTTTTAGTCCAAACTACCATCCAAACACAGTGTGCTCCATTAGACCATTTTAATGAGAGCTGGATTCACCTTTTACTTCCCTTGGCAAACCCTCTCTTTGCCTAAAATCCCAACGCTGACCTCGCCAGACCTCGCTGCGAGGACACACTCTCAGCCTGCACAAACCTCACCCGAAACCCCTCAAAACAGTTATGGAAATTAAACTTTTTCATTTGGTAGGGATTCTGCAACTGGGAGATGCCATTACAGTGTTGGATGTATTGGCAGTCCCTTCCTTCTCCCCCCATTTCAGGCTTAAGTGATGAAAGAGGATGCAGCAGAGCCCCCTGGGAGGGGAATTTGGCTGGACTGTGCTTGAGCCAAGGGGCACAGCTATTCCAAAAGGCTGCCTGGGTGAGGTGGCAGCTCTGACCCACATTTCCTCTGCCATGGTTAAACACCCACTGCCTTGCCTGCACAGGGCCTGCCTGCTTCCCAAAGGACAGCGATGGGCCCTGGGTCAATCAGCCAGCAAACCCCAGCATTTATCACTCCAGCCTCACCTGAAATGAACTTGTCTTTTTTTTTTTTTTTTCTTTCTTTCCCAGCCCACAAAACCAACCCATCCACAGCGATCGATAAATAGCGCTGGCATTGTCACTCAGTGCCCCAGCCGTGTCCCCAGCTCCTCCCCACCCAGCACTGATGCCCTCCTGGCCACCCTCACCCCTCCCAGCCAGCTAATGATGGTGTGAATAAGCTTTTATTTGGGGGGAAAGGAGCTGGAGAGAGGAAACTTTGAAGGGGGAAGGGAAGAGACATTCCTGCCTCAGTCATCAGGCAATTTTCCCCTTCCTCTTGCTCACTGCCTTGCTGACCTTTGGCTGAGTCTGCCACAGCTATAAAGGGAAAAAGGAGAAAAAAAAAAAGGAGAAACTAAAAAGCAAGTGACCTGAAAGGACAGGCAGAGGGAGAGATGTTATCTTGCGTCTGCTAATGATTTATGGTTTAAGGATGGGTGGATGGAGGCAGAAGGGGCTGTGCAGGACTGTGGGCAGCACAGAGGGAGCTTGCTGGGAATAATCAATATGAAAGGAATTAGGAGTGAGGGGCTGGGATTCTACATGGGGATGTATGTTCTAATCAGCAGAAGGGAAAAAAACCCATGTTGAGTGCTACTACACCTTGTGAACCTCTCCTAAGGCATGTGGGAGTCCCAAACTTTAAAGGCCATGGTGCCACCCCCTCCTCTGCTGGGCCACCAGCCCATGTGGCTCCTGGGGAACACCAAGGGATGAACAGCCTGCACAGTCAGGGGCTTTCCACACTCTCACAGAGCACCCAGCAGGCCCAGCCGGTGCAGATGTCCCTGTCCTCTCTGGGGTGCACCTGGAAAAGCACACCTCCACCTCCTTGGCTGTGTCTGAGCCCACCTTTGGCCCTGGCAACCGTCTGCCAACCAGAGCCTGGCACTGCTGATAAATCGGTGACCCTTTCCCCTGGGCTGGCCCTGTGCAGCAGGATTAGCTGGCAATGACAAAAAAAAGGCAGCAGAATGAAAACCCATTCCAGAGCCATGGAAGAGGGGTGAATCAAGGTCAAAGTACTGCAGAGAGAGCAGTCACAGAGCAAGCATTTTGGGGCAGGGCAGCCAGAGGAGTCAGGCTCACCCACGTCAGCTAAGCTAAGAGACCTCTTAGAAATCACAGAGTAGCTTGGGTTGGAAGGGACCTAAAGATCATCTCGCTATTAAAGATCATCTAGTAAAGTCATCTGTGACAAACAACACCACAGGGACAGACCTGTCCTGCTAAGGAACAGAGATGTATTTTTAAGAGCAAATTTACGCATGACATCTTGATATAATTAGTGAATCTTTTTATGGAGCTGCCCTGTAGCAAAAAATATCCTTGATATATGAAATTCATGTCCTTCCGCACACCTCTAGCTCACCACCACGTCCCCACAGAGCAGAGGGGTGACAGGAGGGACAGTGACAGCACGGCGAGGGCAGACAGGAGTGGGCAGGGAAAAGCTCAGGCAGAACCAGGGCTGTGCTGTGTCACGATTGCGAGGGGAAGCGGATGGGCACGGGGGCTCTGCCAGACGTCACATCTTCCCCAGAAGGTGACACATACCTCCGTGGGCAGGGATTTTGGGGAAGTTCGGCTATTCTTAGCGTCCCTCTCCCATCTCCTCCTCTGGATATGTCTGCCTTATCATGAGGCCCGCGCTCCTCTCTGCTCCAGTCACCATCTGTGAGCTCTGCCCACAGTACTACCACCCAGACAAAATGTTTATGGCGCGTTTGCATTCAGAGGAAAACTTCCCATGCATGTAAAAAAAGTCATCACCAGCACTTTCTTTATCCTTCCCTTGCCTGAGGTCTAGCGGAGAACTTATTTTACAGTGAGTTATTTATGGCCTGACAGAAGCACCACTGACAATTTGAGATTCACAGCTCCAACCCTGGGCAACAAGGCGGGTTTTTCTGAGAAAATCTTCTACAGGCAGCAGCAGGAGACAAAGCCATCCTTAAAACAGGATGGAGGGAAGCCCTTTCCTTCTCTATAGAACATTAACACTTGAGCTGTCTTTTCTGTATGTACTCACTTAGGTTTCTGCCACCACTCTGACCCATGGGGAGCTTGACAATGAGCTCACCAGGAAATCAGGTTCTGAAAAATCCCCCACCCTGGTGACAGGGCTTGGTTTCTGCTGCCCTGGGTTGGGTCTAAGGGCATTTGGGACTTCCTTTGTCTCCCTCCTTCCTCCCCTTGGTCTGTCTCATCTATTTGGGTGGCTTCACCTGCTTTATGAAGCTGCTTAAGCTGCTTAGGTGGGGATTTCCACAACACTGGGATTAACAAACTACAGTGCTTGGTTTGCCATTCCAACTTTGGTCCTTCCTAGCCACTGGACAAAGGGAGTGTGTGCTTTAATTATTGTGTTTTAATGAGCAGAAAGACAATATGCAGGAACAGCCAAGAGTGCCTGCAGATGTAAGTACTTTTGAAGTGTGAAGTGTCAGCAGAGCAAATGTCTAGGAATTATAAAGCAAAGATGGAATCCCAGAATGGTTTGGGCTGGAAGGGCCTTAGAGAACCTCTGTCTAGCTCTGACACTCTGCCATGAGCAGGGACACCTTCCACAATCCCACTATCCCAGCTTGGTCCAAACCCTGTCCAGTCCGGCCACGGGCATTTCCAGGGATGGAGCATCCACAGCCTTTCCATGGACCATGGGCATCTCTGCACAGCTTGTCCCACTGGTGGGGAAGGACAAGTAGGAAGGCATTTACCTCCCTGAGGCAGGTGTAGATGGGGCAGACGAGGACTCGGAAGGGCTCCCCGGTGCTGCTCCTCATGGTGCCAAAGACCTCGCAGAGGAAGGTGATGAACCCCAGCCAGCGCTCCACGTCCCGCTGCTGCAGCTCCTCCCGCATGGAGAAATCCTTCTGCAAGAGGCACAGAGACAAGAGGCTGCATCAGCAACACCACGGCAGAGACAATGGCTGTCTAGAGAGGGAATTAGGAGGAAATTGAAACTCGGGGTGGGGGGAGGACAGACAGACTGACTGACTCTTTAGTAACAGTGGGGAGATTACTCAACGCGCGCGGAGCGGCTGCAATTTCAACAGAGCAAAGCCACCAGAAAGCAGGTACTGCAGAAATATCACCAACTCCTGCAATAACTGCCACAGCTTGCACCAGAGATGGTGTCTGCCCTCTGCACCCTTCTGTGCCCCCAACAGACACAGGGTCACTTTTCCAGATGTGTTGGGTTTGGATGGCTTGATTTTTTGGTGAGGAGGGAAGAAGCCAGCACCACGGGGACTGAAAAAATGCAGCAACAGAGAGGTTAAACAAAATGCAGGGGAAATGATGGTGGCCATCCTGGGCTTGGTGGTCCAGGTTGACCTGCCCAGCCCATTCATTCCAGTATCTTCAGCAGACCCAGTGTCTGGCCAGGAACATCCTAATGGTCTGGCTGCTCTCTGGCGTCTCACAAAATAATGGCAGAGACTGGCTCCCTGCCTGACCAGAAGATCAGGGCAGCCTGGGCTTGGCATTAAAAGGTCACCCTGCGCCTGAGCTGATGGTTGCTATGACTAAGGATTATCCCAGTGACGTGATTTATGGGTCAGCATCATCAGGAGGAAGCACACAGGGAGATAGCTGCCTCCCCATCAGACCTCCAGGTGGGAGAAAGAAGGGATTTGTCCAAAGGCGGGGTACGAAAAGGGATGTATGTGATGGAAACACATGGCAAAGAGCACAAGCCAACACAGAAAACCTTACAAAAACCTTTCCAGAGGATGACACAAAGGAGTGCATCATGCTCAGAGTCAAGAAGGTTTCCTTGGGCTCTAAGAGATGCTGCAGAGGTTCTTGCATGACATCCCACACAACTTTTCTTGCCTGTCTCCATAGTGAGCTTTCCTTGACATTAAAATTTAGGTGACACTAAGCAGGGGAATACTGAAGAAGAGGACAAGTTCCTTCTCCACACTGTGTGTTTCCAGTGCAGGTTGCACAACCTTTGAAATGCAGCAACTAAATAAATTAGCTTCTATCTTTTTCATCTCAGTTTATTCCTACTGCCTGAGACAAAGGGCTTTGCTGCTGCAAATACTCTGACCTGCAGCTGCTCTCTGCAAAGCTGGGGAGATATAAAAGCCACCACACCAAAGTTTGCTCTCTTGCCCTGGACAACACACAGGAGATCTTCCTTTTAGAACAAAGCTAAGTGAAGCAGCTGCTAAAGAAAGCCAGGCAAAAGCACGACAATCATTTTCATGACACAACTGTATGCACAGAAGATCCAAGGCAGGAGCTATTTATATGTTTCATTACAAAAGGAAAAATAAAATATGTGTTTGCATATGCAGGAAAAAAGACTTGTAAAATAGCTGAGGCACTTATTAACCAAGCAGTGATGACTAATTCCTCTCTACACCCATTTCCATAAGTCAGTTGCCCAACTGTGTCTGCGACTTTGGAGTCAACCTGCAGCCAAATCCTGTTGGGTCTCCCCAGACTCTCTGAGGGAGTTTGCAGAGTTCATCCTTTCATTAACCAGCCCGTCCCTGGGCAGTGACAGAGGAGTTATTTGTCAGCTCTGGTTATCACCCCCAAGGTTACCCAATTACTTGTTCTGGACTTTAAAACTGAAATTTAATGCAAAAAAAAAAAAAAAAAAGACAGTGACATGATATCCTGATTAATGATAAATTAAAAACCCAGGCAAGAGTATCCCATCTGCCCCATCCACCCATATAGTGCACAGAAGGTTTTCCTTTGAACCCTGGAGCTTTTCCTGGATTCCTCTCCCTCTCCTGGCACTGTCTCCAGCCCCATACAGCATCCCAGCCAGCTCCAGCCCCCAACCCATCCTCCCTCTCCCAGCCTGGATGCCCTACAGCACCTCCTGTGCTGCCTGGGCCTGGAAGCTCCACACTCGTGTACCTGGGGAGCTGTGCTGTATTTTGGGATCCCTGGGGCATGCTGTGAAATTCCTAGCAGCTTGGGATAATTGCACGGGCTCTGCAGTCCCAGATTACTGGGAAAGAACAAAAAACACTGCAGGAAACTCTGCTCCTTCCCTCTCCTGCTTCAAACATGCCCTGCTCTGTGCCTGTGCAAGAAACAAAAATAACTCTTCAACATTGTCTTTAAAAAAAAAGATATTTTCTGTAAACAATTTTCTGTACAAAAACCCAAACCATCAAACCCACCAACTGCCTGGAACTTCCACAAACCAACCAGCAAACCAAACCAAACTCATCAGGCCGGGGATGGGAGCTGGGCAGGAAAGGATTCCACCACACATCACCCTCCTTTTTTCATCCTGTAGCACCCAGTGGTTGATGCAGAGACATCAATGAACATCTCCCCACCTTTGTAGATGAACAGATCCTTGTAAAAGAAAGGTGTCTGTAGCCCCCCACCACCCCCAGTCACAGAAAAGCTTGTGCAGACTTTGAGGGACCCCTATGAAGGATGGGAGAGGGGGATGGAATGTGGGATGGATGCACAAGGCACTGCAGACATTTCCACACAGAATGTGATGCTGCAGTGGGAATAATTTTGCTCCATTTTTGGACTCAGGATGGGTCAAGCTTTGCAAAAGGAGGTGATTTGCACATATTCTGCAAAAGGAAGGCGGTGACACTGATTCCTCTGACAAAGCAGGGAGAACATCTTGCCAGTGGGAGGAATTTTTCTGGACCACACTTGCCTACAGGCCAGAGTAGGGCTTGGCAGGAGCCTCCACAGCAGCTGGACTTGCAGTGCCAGGGGTGTCCTGAAGCATCCTGAGAAATCCATGTGTCTCAGGGTGGTGCTACTCCAGTGTCCTAGCATGCACCAGAAGGGTGGTCCAGGAAGCTCTGTCCTTAAATTTGTCCTTCAGACTGCAGGTTTGACCTGTACCATGGTGTGCACTGAGTGCAGAGAGGCCCCATCTGCCTTGGGGAGTCTGAGGAGATCACTGCTGCCACCAAGGCTCATCTGGGCTGTTCAGTTAATGGAGTTACACGTGTGACTCACCAGCTGTGGGTCAGCCATGCCCACAGCAGGCCCAGTGACCCTCTGAGAACATTGAGGGCAGCTCCAAAGGCTGTGCAACCCCAAGGGATGAGCCAGAGCCAGCACGTGGGAGAGGTGAGGAACTGGCCGTCAGAAACAAACCGCACGTCCTGTGTGCCTGGGGCACATCCTATGGAGCTGTGCCCTGACCCACAGACCTCCACACACTGGTGACGAGCCTTGAGGGGGCTGAAAAGCTCTGGAACCAGACAGCCGGGTCACTGCCCTGCCCACTGAACTTTATTTGCTCTGGAAATGCCTCACGGAGTTATATAAAAATAACCTGTGGATTGGCTTGCCCCATGCTTAGGTGGTGATGTCAGGGCAGTAAGCAAATTATCTTTCATCAGTTTGGCCGTATTTTTAAACATGAATTGTATTACTAATTTGGGGTGCTCTGGCCTGTAGATAATCTGGGTGTGTCTCCTGGATGACCTTCCTTCAGTGCCTATAGTTTAAAATAAAATGTATTTATACCAGGTAGGGTTGGCCTTTCTTCTCTGCCTGGTTTGGGAGAAGAATTCATTGGGAAACCATGTGGGAAGTGGGGTGATGCCAAGAGGACCTCTAAAGAGCTCTCATACAGGACAGGGCTGGGGCATAAATCTGAAGGCTGAGCACGTTCATCATGGCCTGTGCTCACACACATCACAGAGATGGTCCAGGGCTCAGCAAAACCTCTGACATCCCCTGCTGGATCCTCTGTAAGCCTGGCTGAGGCTCCTGCCTGCAGTGGCAACTCAAAATGCCTTTTTCCTGGGAGTGTTCACTCTTGCAGCCAAGTGAAAGCCCACTCCTCATCCCAGTGTAGACACAGTTCAACACTGGTCTATGACAATGGACATGAGACCTTCCCAAGACTAGGACCAAGCCAGAAGAGCCAAGAGGAATGGCCACGCTGTGGGAGAGGAGGCAAATCCCTCCTCTAACATTTTTGGTGGGCAGCAGAGTCAGGTGGGATGAGAAGAAGCATTTTGCCATCGGATCTAAGCCCTCACTCCAGCTCAGACAGCTGCAGCTGAAAATTCTTCCCTTGGGAGTTCGCCACACTTTTTTTAAGACATGTTCCAAATAACTTCTCCCCAGATCTGGGCCCACCAACCCATGGCTGATTCTGGTAGCAGCAAGTTTGAGGGCAAAAGTTTAGTGAGGGATAAAAAAGAGGGTTAATTTAAGCATTGCCACCTTCTGATGGGCTAAAAAATAAAGGCACATTTGGGCTTGTTGCTCTGTAAACACAGGGCTCTTCCTCTAGCAGCTCTGCTGTTTACTCAGTCATTGTCAAGGAGGCAGGAAATACTGAGTCAGAAATACTGCACAAAAAGAAATATATGATGCTCAGATATCCATGCTAAGAGCTATATAAAAAGCTGAGATAGGCTGTGCTAAATAGTTGATCTTACTGGCAATGTTTGTGAAATGCTGGAGCCCTAAATGGCTCTTTGGAAAGGGCTAAGACAAACCCAATAGGTTGGAGGAGGGAATTGGTGGATAGAGGTTGGACAGCCTCTGTCTCTTATTGCTGTCCTGGAGAAGCACAGTCTCTGCCTGCTCCTTTCCCAGACCTTCCTAGAAACGGCTCCATAAATCACATTTTGCACAGTTAACATCACCTGAATTATTCACTGCTTAGAATTTAAATACCATGTGAATTTAGGTCCTGGCTTGGAGGAGGTTCTGGTGGGCAGCTTTGCTTCCTGAGGAGTATAAACCAGTGAGATGAGTAGTTTGGAGCACAGGCATTTGGAAGGAGCTCATGACATGCTGGAGAACCCTGTGACAGCACCAGGGAGTGATTAAACACCTCTGCCCATGGATTTGTGGGGTCTTACTGAGCTCCTCTGTACCACCACAGCTTCATTGGGAAAGTCTCACTTCCTGGACACCACTACAAAGACTCCTCAGCTGGAGGTGGTGGGACATGAAATGGGACCATCAGCTCTTCCAAGGGCTCTGCTCTTCCTCCAGCCACCCACTCCTGGCCTCTCTGCCTGCAGCCAAGGACAGAGCCTCACTGAGATCCCCTTACACCATCCCTGCCCACGCTGCTGCCAGTGTGGAGACAAGACAGAGCAGAGCAGGGTGATGACAGACAACCTGCTCTGAGCCTACAGCTTCCGTGCAGAACCTGGAGAACAGCAGCACAGGAGACTGAGGTTTATTTCCAGCCCTGTGTGGGCTCCAATCACCTCTGTACCCCGATTTCCCATCCAGCAACAAACGGGAAGGATTTGCTCATCTTCCTCTGAGAAGTGCTCTGGGGTGTGTGACTGAGACATGCGGATCATGGCAATTATTATGACTCCAACAAAGGAGCTATTGACATTTAAAGCAGATAAAGCCTTTAAATTACAGATGACACCTTGTGCCCAGCCTTGCAGAGGTCCTGGCTTTATCCAGCCGTGAGGCATTTCACTCCCACTGGCTTTCATCACGTCGCTTCCTCCAGGCTGGATCTGCACCTTTTGAACATGCAGATATCTGAAAATTATCTTCTCAGGATGTTTTGGCCATTTTGGGAAAAGCAGGAAATCCTACCAGTGACCTTCAGCGTGGACCTGGCTCCATGATAGCCACAGCTCTGTGAATGGATCCCTTTTAATCACAGAGGGCTCTGAAATGCAGCTCATGGTGAAGGTCCAGGCCACTAGGACAGTGACCACCACCCCACAGACACCCACCCCACATCTTCTGACCACTGGGTGATTTTAGCTTGCATTAGATGTCACTGGACAATTCACAGAATCACAGGATGTCTGGGTTGGAAGGGGCCCTAAAACTCATCTCTTTACAACCCCTTGTCATGGACAGGGACACCTTCCACCAGACCAGGTTGCTCCAAGCCCCGTCCAATCTGCCTTGAACAATTCCAGGGAGATGGAATTATTCCAGTTTGGCAAGAACAATTCAACAAAGATTCTGCAGCCACCAGGCAGACACACAGTGCTTATTCCTCTCAGAAGGATTTGGGCATGAAGGGGAAAATAAGGTCAGAAAACTGGTTTTTCTGAAGCAGGGACTAGGCAAACTCCCAGGACAAGAAACATAATTTTGCATTCCCCAGTGTGGGTAACTGAGGCAGCTGATGACCAGGGCCAAGAGTAGCTGTGGATACTTCTCCCTTCTACAAACACCTGGAGGTGACCAGAGGAGTGGTCACTTGAACCTCCTGCCCCCTGGTCTCACCCTGACCTCTCCATCTGGCTCCAAACCTGGGATCAGCAGCGATTGCCCATCCAATGTGGGTGTCCCATGGCTTCAGCCAGTGATGTCTCTGAGGTCCTTGAGGGGCTGCAGAGGTACAAGCAGTTAATTATTGATTTAGCTGAGGCTGAAATCACCCTGGTGGGAGCATAATGCTGGATGTGCAAACAGGAGTTTTGCTGTTGACCTCACAGTTGCTAGAGATCTCAGAGCAATGTCTGGGTGGAAGCTCTGAGGGGACCAGGAGGGTGAATCCAGCAGCCTGGTCTGCACACAACCAACCACAATCACCATTTTGTCCTGGATGTTTGCCAGCACCTCCTCCAGCACTACCCAGGTGACAGAGCTGTCTTCCTCATCAATTAATTTTTATTGCTGTCCTTCCTACCTCACACCTTTCTGCATTCCCAAACACGTGTCAGGGTGTCAGCTCAGCAGGGTAACAGCAGTTTATCATCACCTTAAAGACCTGTTATCCCATGAACACAGACACAACAAAACATCATTACCATGCTCACCCAGACCATGCTGCGAGCAAGGGACAGACCTGCCATCTGCAGGACACACAGACAAGGAGAATTAATCACCTGCCTGAGAAATACAAACCTATCCCTCAGTCCCACAGAGAAGGACTGGAAGGGAGACAAGGGACCACAAAGAAACAAATTAATTCCCTTGCTGGGTTGCCTGTTTGACCCAGCCCTGCAGACACCCCGTGCAGTGCCCAGAGGAAGCAACTCCCCCCTGGCAGCCTTGCTCTTCTGCAGCAGTGCAGGAGCTCCTTGTTACACTCATTTTATTCCTGCATGTCCCAGTACTGTGGGAATTTTGAGCCAGCAATGTGCCCTTTGTCTTCATGAGTGTGCACAGGAAACCTTGGGATAACTTGGGAAATTTTGGAGACACTGAAAGTCCTCCCCCTGAAAAGGAGACAAAGAATCCACGTTCTCTGGAGCATCCTACCCCTAGGCCCGCAATCCCCTCCTCACTACAAGGAGGTTGTGGGAAGAGAGAGGATCAAGAACAGTAAATCCCTGCTCATCCCAGCATCCACAGCAGTGCTGATACCCCCACTTCATGGAAAAATGAATCCCCCACACCACAGGCTGCATTTCCCATAGCACAAGTTCAGTGTAAAACACAATGGTTTCAAGAAATCTCACAAAATCCTATTTTTGGGCTACTTCACATGGATGGGGATGGTTTGATGGGCAGTTTGCAAACCCTTCTCCACAACATGGCAGGGTCTGAGGCCCAGCACCATCCCCAAATCTGCTTGGAGACCTTTTCTGTTCCAGAGAAAATGCTCATCCCACTCCCAAGACAAGGCTGAGGTGATGACTGGCACCCCACTTTTGTCTGATTGATGGATCCTGCTTGCAAATGCCATGTCTGGAGATGCCCAGCCTTGCAGCCCAGGACCATGCAGCAGGGACCAGCTGGATTTTGCCAGCAGGATGCATTCTTCTTATTTTAAATTCTGCACATGCCATGTGTCCTCTTTATAAGGTGGAGGTGATAAGGGACCTATGGGGACAGGCCAAATTTGGAAAGAGGAGTATTATAAGATGAGAAAAACTGACTGTGGAGGAAGGTGCTCCTTTGTCCAGGCACCCGAGCTGGAGGAACTCCACTTGCACTGGAAATGAAGCTGTGTCCACTGAAAGGCCAACCTGCCTGTGAATGAATGAAACTGGGCAGGCAAAGGCAGGCAGCTAATCCTGTTTGACATCAGGAGCTTTACTGCACAGGCACTCCTGGCTCTCATCAGTTCAGTCCATGCAGGGATTTTCCTGGGTGCCTGATAGCTGGCAGCAGGATGCTCTCCTGTGGGATGCTGAGACCCTCCTAGGAAGCGTCCTCTGGGTGGTGCTCACCCTGAGGTGGGACTGGGACCACCCACCCATCTGCTGAGCAGGGCAAGACACTGAGGCTTGGCCTCTGCTTCTCTGCAAGCCAGGACCAAAGGATGAACGAAGCCTTACGGGCTTCCCCCTGCCCAAAACCTCTCCCTGAAGCGGATGTCCCTGAGCTGGGGGGCAGAGGGAACTGGACAACTTTTGGATGGACATTGGTGCACACAGACGGCTCCAAACAGGTCCCAGGGGCATGAGATATTATAGCATCAGGGTGGAAAGGGATTTTAAAGGTTATCTATTTCCAACCCACCTGCCACCTTCCACTGTCCCAGGCTGCTCCAAGCCCCATCCAGCCTGGCCTGGGACACTGCCAGGGATCCAGGGGCAGCCACAGCTGCTCTGGGCACCCTGGGCCAGGGCCTGCCCACCCTCCCAGCCAGCAATTCCTCATTCCCAATGGGCCAAAATCTGTCCCTGCCCTCTGGCCCTGGGAGCCATTGCCTGGGTGCTGTCCCTGCCTGCCTTGTCCCCAGGGGCTGTGCAGCTCTCCTGGAGCCCCTGCAGGCCCTGGCAGGGGCTCTCAGGTGTCCCTGGAGCTTCTCTGGTGCAGCTGAGCAGCCCCAGCTGTGCCAGGCTGGCTCCAGAGCAGAGGGGCTCCAGCCCTGGGAGAATCCTCCCCTGGACCCACTCTAAGAGCTCCATGTCTTTCCTGAACTGGAGGACTCCAGAGCTCCATCGTGGCCAGAGCTCTTGGCTCTCTCCTTTAAAAGAAAGCAATGAAATCCCCAGAAAGATGGATGCACAAGAACTCGGTGGGTGGGAGAGCACGGGGGGTCCTGCAGGCAGCTGGCCAGATCCATGGTGGGATGGGTCTCCTTTCATCTGCCCTGGGACTGAACCGTGTGGATGATCAAGGAGCTGGAGGAGTTAACAGACTCCCAGCCAGAGATATTCGTGGCACCCAGAGTTCGTGTAAAGTTTCATACCGGGACCCTTTACTAAATTCTTTCGGTCATGGGAGAGAAAACACTGCAACTGTTTAGTCTGCAGGGAGGTGATGGCTCTGGCCCAGCACTCAGCATTGCTGAGCAAACACGCTGGAGAGCACAGGGGCTGTCACCCTTCTTATCTTCTCCATTTCACCACGTCTCCCCCACTGCCAGGCACCCTGTGGGCATCCTGTACCACTGCTGGATCCTCCTGCTGGAAATGCAGCCCCTGGGATGGGGGCACGAGCGACCACTTGAAAACTGAGACCTGGAAGTGAAGTGCCAGTCTGCTAAAAAAATGTTATTTACACAAAGGAG
The DNA here is from genome assembly GCF_028769735.1 of Zonotrichia leucophrys gambelii. Taxonomy (NCBI): domain Eukaryota; kingdom Metazoa; phylum Chordata; class Aves; order Passeriformes; family Passerellidae; genus Zonotrichia; species Zonotrichia leucophrys. The sequence continues at coordinate 1,425,636 of NC_088200.1, forward strand.
CTCAGAAAATCTTTCTCAGAGGCTAATATTTACAAATTCTATGTAGCCAGGGAGCTTTTGCTCTAAGAAATGTTGTATTTGGCTGGTTTTTATATTTCTTTTTAGTGGATGTGAAAGATACATTAATATTTTTTGCTCATCCCCTGCAGCATACAGGTATGGAGCACCCTACAATGCCTCCGAGGCTGCCTATCCATGCTGGGAAAGCTAAAATTACAGAAAGATTACAGACTGCAGAAAACAACATCAACCTGCAAACACCCTCCATTCCTCCATCCTTTGTATCTCTAAAGGGATGTCCATGATCACCTCGATGCATTTTGCTACATGTTGGGAGACTCTGAGCATCACTGTGTAAGACCACTGGATTGCATGGGCTGGAATGTCAGAGATGAAAGCAAACACACCTTACTCAAAACAAAGCAGAGATGGAAAGGTTTTGTTTCTTCAGTCTGAAACTGTCTCCTTAGCTGCTGGACACTTTGCTCTTGCTGTCCTCACTTTCAGTTCCTGCTGCTCCTGAACTGGAAGTGCTATCACAGAATGGTTTGGTTTGGAAGGGGCCCTAAAGACCATCTTGTTCCAAACTCCCTGCCATGGGCAGGGACACCTTCCACTACACCAGGTTGCTCCAAACCCTGGTGCAGCCTGGTTTAATCACTGAGTTTGGATTCCCAGCACTGCTAGAGATGCTTGTTTTATCCTCTGTTTAATAAAACATTAGTATTTAGAGCAACCGTAATTTTCAAAAAAGGGAGCAAGGAAAGTGGAGTAATTTATCACTTGGAGGGGAAAAGGAAGCACTGTTTTGGGATGCTCAGTGAGGGGAGGAGCATGGGGGACACCCCATGGTTGGCAGCACTGCTGATGACACCAGAGGATGTGTCAAGGCAGGGCAATGTCCTCCAGCCAAGCATCGTTCGCTGCTGTCCCCAGGACTTGGATGCTGTGCTTTGCATCAGGATCAGGCCTGGCAACCTGTAGGATAGGACCTGAAATAATTCTCAAGCCTCATTCCCCACCTCTCAAGTGTCCTGTAGCTCCTCTGCTCCCAGGAACCACCGAAGCCACTTCCCACCATCATTTTGCATTTTCTTGTTTAAATGCGTGCAGCAGGAAAAGATGAGGCTGTGCAGAATGCACACCACAGGGGAGGCAAAAAGGGGATGTGGACTTTCTTGGAAGCACTCATTCTCCAAATCTGGACTCTGACACATAGCTACACACCAAAATACCCAGCAATGAAAAAAACCTGAGCCTAAGCATGCCTGGAGGATGCTGAGGGTGCTCAAGCTGCAGGTCCCACAGGACCATCACTCTGGGTGCCACGACAGTAGTCTGGCTCACTTGGCTGGAAACTGAATCGGGTACAGAAACTTGTGACTCAGCTAGAAAACCTTAAAACAAGAGCTTTCCTGCTGGTGAGCACAAGAGCATCCTCTGTATGCTATGGGCCTGTGTCCAAGTAAAGCCAGGGATGGGCACAGCATGTTACCTCATGTTCCCCCTTCTCCAGGGAGAGAAAGAGGGGCTTCCCTCTCCAACATCCTTCTAACCAAATCCCATCTTTGGGCTGCTGCTGGCACATCCACCTGCCCTGGCCCTGGCACAGGAGGTGATGTCCCTGGCAGCTGTTCTCCACGGTGCTCCTGTGTCAGCAGGATGCTTCATTCCCTGACAAAATGATGGGGGTGTGGGGTTTGTGGGATGAATCCCAGCCGGGTGATGCATCACAGGGCCCCAATGAGCCTCCAAAACTCCTGATCCCAGCTGAGGTGAAGGCAATCAGCTGAGAGCAGGGCTGGGCAGAGCAGGGTGTCTGTGGGTATGGGGAGGAGGGATCCTCCAACCCCGCAGCATCCCAAAATCCCCACCTTGGGGTGGCTCAGCAGCTTGAGCTGGATTTGGGCTGGAGCAGGCAGCAGCAGATGGTCTGTGAGGAGGGTGCCTTGGGCCAGCTGAGCTCCTGGACTGACAGGAACATACTCCCACATCCCGTGGGTTTGAGCCTTTGGGGAGTAAACAAGCGAGTAGGAGCTGATGCCGGCTCAGCCCGATCTGGGGAGGTCTCAACACTGAAGTGCTCCCCTTCCTTTCCTCACCTCTCATCAACAGATACATGGATTTTCAGTTTTTATTTTATTTTATTTCTGCTTTTTCTACCAGGACCCCCAGCATCCTCACCCACCAGCGATGGCTGGAGGCAGCCAGGAGCCCACCCCAGCAGGAGCTGCTGCCTGGCTCTATCCCAGGGCTGCAGGCAGGCTGAGCAGTCTGCAGTCTCCACCTAGAGCCCAGAACAGCCTCTGCTCTGCACTTGAGCCCATGCACAGGCTGTGCATGGGTCACACAACCCCAGCTGTGAACCCTCAACTCAGCTGTGCTTTTAGCAGGCAGCAGCAGTTTGGCCAGGGGTGCTCCTGACACTTTTCACCACCAACACACACAAGCCAGAGGATGGAGCCTCTGCTGGGTCCCACCTTCACTGGGAGATGCCCAGGGCACCCACTGCCTGGAGAGACACTGAGACACCAACTACCATCCCTGGGGTCCCATCATGTGCTGGAGCATGATCTGGTCCCCACGGTGACTTTGAAATCTCGGCCCCTCCAAGGTGGAAAGAAGCCAGGAGAAGCCACACATAAATTTATGGACTAAAGGCGATGGCTCTTTTTGCACAACACAACTGAGCATTGCAAAGTGTAAGGAATAAAACCTTACCAGCACATTGAATTAAAATCAAATATGCCAATCTTTAAACTGGAAAGGATTTTTTTTTTTTTTAATTAGTCCTGCTTCCCACCAAACTCTCAACTGCATGATGCACTGCTAGTCTAAATGAAGCATCTTTCCAGTGAAGAGCCATGAGCGTGGCTGCATTGGGCAGAGTGCAGACCCCAGAGACCTGCACAGCACTGGGGACAATCTCCTGTGACACTCACTGCTGTGTCAGTGGCCTTGTGGCCACCTCCAGCTGCAACTCAACGTGACCCCCAAACCCCACCTACCTCTGTGCTCAGACTGAGGGCTGATGTGCAGTGCAAACCCACTGCTTGTTTAATTTAGGGTCTGGCTCAATTATCCCCAGCTCCTAATTCTTGTGTGGCACAGCTCCTGTCCCCATCCTCTCCTTCCCATCAGTGCAAACCTGCCCCTTTTCTTGCACTCCGTTAAAACCTCCATTAACCCCTTGCTCGCCTCACCACCACCCTGCAGGGAGGTGCTGCCCGGCTCTCCCTGGCCCCCACCACATTCCCTTTGCCATGGAACACCCGCAGAGGAGCCGGGTGCTTCCTGCAGCCACCGTTCCGCTTGGGAGCAGTGGCAAGCTGGAAGCACACAGCCGTGGACATTTAATCCAGGGCTCTCCAGCAACTCCCAGCCCCGCACGGCACCCGTGTGCCAGCGGCTCCTGGAGCCTCCCGGGGCCAAGCCCAGCTCGGGGTAAAGGCAGGGCCAGCCCCAAGGGATGCCCAGCCCTGCCCTTCACCTGCCAATAGGCGCAGGCTGGCTGCCAGCCCGCTCCCCGGGCTCCCTCTCCTGCCTGCTGCCGACACTTGCACGGCCTGTGTTTGGCCCCGGATGACTGCAAAAGAAGGGGAAAAAAGCCCAAACAAAACAAAACAAACCATCGTAAGAATTAAAAAAAAAAATAAGTTACTAACATTGTAAGTTATATATTGTTATTGTAAGTTATATAATGTCAATATATACCATTAGCAGACATTACCATATATAAAAACATGCATAATTAATATTTATGCAATAAGCATATATTTTTATATATGAGCAAAATAAGGAGTAATTGAATACAAGAATCAAGTGATGAAAGTGGTACGATAATACAGAATAAAAATAAAATAGTAAATACACTGTAAAAAATTGGAGAATGTCTCCTGAGACACACGCATGGGCAAAAAAAAGGGAATGTGTCTCCTTTGCACTATTTTTCTCTGAGCTTGAGAGCAGGAGGATGCAGCAGCTGGGGATGCTCCTCAGAGCCACCCATGGGGCTGCATTCCCTGTGCCCCTTCAAGCACTGCATAGATAGATATATGAGTGTGCATGAATTTAGAACTGCCTTTGAATTGCCTGGGCGTACAGAAAATAAATCTCTTCAAAGCTACACAAAACTTTTGCTGGGGGAGTCCCCCAGTGATTTACAAAAGCAGGACGGTTTGATGTTTATCAATATCAGAAATGTAGGGGAAGGAAGGTCTCCAAGCTCTACAAGTTTGTGCAAACACCTAAATGAAGGCGTCTACACAAGGGCAGCACAATTTGCTATTTCTGTGCTTGTGCTGGGCTCCTGAGGAGCTGGCATGCACTCTGAGGTTCACCACCAAGAGGTTCCTGGTCTGCACAGTCAGCCATGGAAGGCAGCTCGAGCCAAGGAGGCTTTCCCCACTGAATCTCCACCTCACTGGGGGAAGAGCTCATCAAACTCCTGTGGAGCAGAAACCAAAGGCTGCAAGGCTGGCTGAGGCACAGATGTTAGAGATGGATGTAGTGCTGCTCTGTGGAGCTGAGCTCACTGCAGTGGCACATGAGCACACACTTGTGTGGCTTTAGGATCTGCTCCAGGGCCATTGGGACCTTTTTCCCCCACCTCTAAGTGAAGCAGCTCGCTGATGTCTGCTGGGCAATGTCCTTTCAGAGACAAGTGGTACCACTCTGTTTTATGTGCACAGATTGGACCATCTGTAATTAAATTATATTAAAAACAGCCATAGAAAGAGGACTGATGGGGTTTTGCAGTCAGTGCTGGACATGGTGTACAGGTCAGATACTCTCCAGCCACACTTGGATCTTCCTGCCTCCACTTCTGCCAAACCACAAACTGTTCCTCACCAATAATCATGTTGAGAACGGGAAAAAAAGAATCTGCCTTTCAGCCTTCGCCATTAATGTAATACTTAGAATAACACAAAACATCACAGAACCATTAGGGTTGGGAAAGACTTCTAAGATCACTGAATCCAACCAGCTTCCATGCCCCAGTTCCCACAGTATCCGCCCGGTGTCTCAGAGCCCTACAGTGCTGAAAGGGCTGGGAGGTTCTTTGCTCAGACTAAAAAGGCTGCAGGACAGGAAGAACTTCAGCTCATTCCTCCCAAATCCTCATGCTCTGCTTGGCAAATGCTTCACACTGCACCCACATTTACTAGAGGAAATCAGTCAATTCCCTGTACCTCATGCCACAATGACTACATCCCAAGAAATGCTTCAACCTACATTCTCCTCTTCCATCCCCCACCTGGGGAGACATAAATGGATTTTTGGCCACCTTTACGGTTGAGCCCCTCTATAAACGGTCACACCAATCATCTCAAACCCAACCAAGGCCACTGAGACTGAAGTGAAACCTCTGCTAAAACCCCCACCACTCATCTCAAAGGTCCAGAGGGGAAGCCATCCAAGGAGGGGCTGAGGGCACTTGGTTTGTTCAGCCTGGAGAAGAGACTGAGGGGAGACTCACTGCAGTTACAATTTCCTTGTAATGTGCACAGTAGGGTCAGGCACTGATCTCTGCTCTGTGTGACCAGGAACAGGATCCATGGAAATGGCTGGAGCTGTGCCAGGGAGGGTTAGGTTGGATATTGGGAAAAGGTTCTTTCCCCCCAGGGTGGTGGGGCACTGACCAGGTCCCCCAGGGAATGGGCACAGCCCTGAGGCTGCCAAAGCTCCAGGAATGTTTGGACAACACTCTCAGGGGTCACTGAGGTGCCTGTGCAGGGTCAGGGCTTGGACTCCGTGATCCTTGTGGGTCCCTTCTGGATCAGGATGTTCTGTGTTTCTATGAAATGTCTACATTCAGACCCAAGCACAGCACTGAAACAAGGAAGGGCCATTTCTGGGACATCATGAAGTTGCAGTAAGATGATGAAGAAACACTGAGTGGGTGTGCAACATTAGGAATGTATCAGGATATGCAACAGGGGTGAGCAATAGGGTAGGCAATAAGGCAAAAGCCCCATCTGGGTGTGCAACAGGGGAGCATTAGGGTGGGAAATGGGGTATTCACCAGGGTATGCCATAGAGAATGCTTTAGGATATACCATAGAGTATTCATTAGGGTATGCCACGGGGAATCCAGCAGCATATACAGTAAAGTAAATCATAAAGTAGGCATTTGGGTGTGCAACAGGATGTGTATTAAGGAATGCATTAGGATATACCACAGGGAATGCTTTAGCATATGCTATAGGGTATGCACTAGGGTATACCATAGGGTATGCCATAGGGAATGCATTATGGTATGTAACAGGATGTGCATTAGGATGTACCATAAGAAACAGCATGGGAAGTGCATTAGGGTACGCAATAGGGTCTGCATTAGGATATACCATAGGAAACACCATGGGAAGTTCATTAGGGTATGTAGTAGGGTCTGCATTAGGATATACCATAGGAAACACCATGGGAAGGGCATTAGGGTATGTAGCAGAGTGTATATTAGCATGTACCACAGGATATGCCATGGGAAGTTCATTAGGGTAAGTAATAGGTTGTGTTTAGGATGCACCATAGGATATGCCAGGGGAAGTGCATTAGGCTGTACCACAAGATATTCACCAGGGAATGCCACAGGGCATCCAACAGGATATGCACTAGGGTACACCACTGAGTATGCATTAGGGTATAAATTCTGGGATGCATTAGGGTATGCCACAGAGTATCCTATGATGTATCAAATGCAGAGTGCCTTAGGGTATGCATTAGGGTGTGAAACGGGATATACATTAAGATGTGCCACAGGGTATCCAACAGGGCACGCAGCAGGGTAAGCCACAGGGCATCCTGCAGAACCAGCCCTTCTCCTCTGGCACCAAGGCAGCTCCATGTGCAGGGATGGAACTCCTCTGGCAGCAGGCCAGCGGGCTCTGCTGCTCTGTGTTGAGATGTTCATTTTGTGATTTTGGTGGGGTTTTTTTCATTATTATTAAAAGAAGGTATCAGCCTTCTGTTTGATGTGCTGTTGGCCGTGGTTGCCAAGGGGAGCAGTGTACAATTACAGCCCCAGTGATGCTCACTCTAATAATACACTTGGCTCTGCATAGCTCAGATGCAGACACAGCTCTGCTATAAAGAGCACGGTTGTTCCAGCAGAGGAGTACTCCAACTTATGTTACATGTGAAGGGTTTGTGGCACATTGCTTAACACCCCCCTACTGGAAAGAAAGGAAAAAAAAAAAAAAAAAAAAAAAAGCCTGGGCATGCCAGTGAGTGAAACTATGACAAGCAAAAGCCTCTCAAAGGAGAAATACTTTCAAATACTTTCAATGTAATAATTAAGAAGGTATTTCTAGAGGCATGAATAGCTTGTGTATGTGTCCACTAAGATGTTCTTTCATGTCCTCAGACATCCAAGCTCCCTGGGCCCAGCTCACCCAGGTCCATCCCAAGGGCTCACATAGCTCAAAACTGCTTTTGCTGCCAAAAGACTAAACCCAATTCAATGAGGAGAAAATCAAAAACCCAAATCACAGAACCACAGATTTGTTTAGGTTGGAAAAGCCTTCTAAGACCATCAAGTCCACCCACTCCTCAGCAGTGCCCAGGCCACCAATGACCCATGTCCCCAGGTGCCACACCCACAGAGCTTTTAAATCCCTGCAGAATGGTTACCCATCACTGGGCAGCCTGTGCCAAGGCTGGACAACTCAGATGCCAAATGGTCCCCCCAGTGCCAAGCTCACACATGGCAGCTCTACCACCTGTCCACCCCATGGTTCCGCTTTCCACATCTCTTTTCCTGAGAAGTTGGCAGCACCCAAACTCAAGACTTAGCCAAGATTCTGGACCAAAACATGGAGTGAAGGATAAATTCAAACCAGGGTTTTCCTGATGGATCCCCTTAGGGAATGAAGTGAACCATGCTGGCTATAGGGAAGCTCTTCAGAGGAGCTGCTGGCAGGGAGGGGGATGATGTGACAACACTCCCATGCTGCAGCACTGACATCTCTTTTGGGATCAAAACAAGTACCCTGAGATAAGCTGTGAACATGTGCAACCCTTGAGCATGAGCACCTTATCAACACCTGAAAACAGAAGAGGAACCATGTTAAAAAGACAGTTTACTGCCTGTTTTGTAGGTGAAAAAAACCACCTTGTTTTAAGGTCCAGCAGGGTACAGGGACAGTGTCTACAGGTCCTACAGGGATGCTGTCTGTAGGTATGCCCATGCTGGCAGGGCACCTCAACGGGTTCATGCACCAACTCCTGAGCTCCTCCGGTGGGGATGAGCTGTTGCCATCGCAGTCCTGAGGGAAAGGGACAAACAAGGCCCTAGAAAACAGGAGCATCTGCTGGGAGCAGATGGGGGGGCGAGCGGTGCAGCCCCGGCGCCAGCAGCACGGGCAGGGATCACACTGATCCCGATTTATCACACCCCGGCACAGTAATTCCCCAGCTCGCCGGTGCCCAGCAAGCCGAGCTCCTTACGCCCGGGGATCAGATTAGTCTGAAAGGTGCTAGAGAGACACAAATCCTGCTCTGCAGCAAGCGTTTTAATAAAGGTTTATTTCTCTTTTTTAATTAATGGTGAGTTATCTAAAAATGGCTGATGGAAAGTGTCTGATGGTGGAAGGGCCAGGACTGTAGCTGGGTAATGTCCTATCATCAGTCATACAAAAATGAGATTGTAACATATGGATACATATGGATATATATAGATCTCTGTGTGTGTATATATATATATGTATACATATGGATATATAATAACAGATATCAATGTATTAATATATCATACACTAATGGGATAGTCACATTACTCTGTAACATGACATAATATCCAATATGCCTTATCAATACTGATAATACATCATATCAGTTCCAACATACCATATTGATATTGATAATCAACCTCCTTATTTCACACCAAGGTAGCTGCAATGACTCTTTTGTGTCTCATACCTGGCTCTGTCTCCAGCCAAGGCTACCAGACCTGAATACCTCAAAATATTCCTGGTTTAGGGCTTGACCCAAGTATTTATGAATCAGTTTGAGTGCATCTGATTGTTTCATTTGGAAAATGAAACAGTGCTTGGAGAAAGTCAAAATCCTTTACTATCAGAAAGGAAATGTTAAATTATTCAATTTCACACAGCAGTTTGCTTTTGACCTGTAGTGATCTGTCACCTTTTGCCCATGAAGACATTTATAAAAGATGTGCAGTTTGGGGCTGAACAAATCCCTTTTGCATATTTCTCTGTGCCTTGGCACATGAACTCGGTCACCCGCACGCCCTGCTCCCTCTTTGCACTTCAGCTCTCCACAAGGCTCCCATCACACTGGGACTGGCAGCACGTTCCTGAGAAGCACTTTGAGTCTCTCTGGAGATAGGAGATATATTATTTATCCTGCATTCATGCTGTGAAGAGCTGAATGGGAAGCCACTCAGTCTTGCACAGGATGCTACAGTATAAATCAGTTTACTGGGTCTGTTTGCATGGGTGGAATTGCTGGGGCAAGGGAATAAAGCAAGCTGGAAGAGTCCTCCCTAACCCAGGACTGCCATCAGCATCAATTGTGGGCTAACACTTTGCTGCTTTCAGGCCATCATTCCTGGGCTTTATAATGGATTTCTTAGATTTCTCAGTCTAACAGGGAAAGATGCAAGAGTGACCTGGTATGGGAAGAAAGGGATGCAGAGCAGGTTTAGAGCTCCCTCCAGCCCTTTGCTGCTAATTCTGGGACTGATTCTGTCTTCAATTTCCCTCATTCTGATGGATATTCCCTTTGGAAATACTAATCTGGAAAAAATCACCAGCTGGTAGAGGTAATGGGTGGATGTGTATGCTGGCCAAGGGCTTTGCAGGGGGGAGGCTTGTTGTGTTTGATGTGCACACAGAGCAAAGACAGAAGCAGAGCTGGACCAGTCACTGTGCAGAATTTTCTGATATTGATTTTCACTCTTTTATTTTACTCCTTATTTCCCTGCTCGCTGTGTTGTCCCAATGCCAGCTCAAGGTACAGGCAGCCAGCCACAGCATCCAAGAGAGCATCTCCAACAAGAGCAGCAAGAAGAACGAGAAGATGAGTCAAAAACTGGAGTGGTGCTGAGCAACAGACTTGTATGGAGAGCAGAGAAATGAAAAGTGAGCTCTGCATGTCCCACAGATGGTGCATGAGGGAACAGCCACACGGAAATGCACTTTAAATTGAGGAAAGAAATTCATGGTTTCAGCTCTGTCTCCAGAGGCAGAAAATTGGATGTGCATGTGACATCCTCCCAGAAAACAACTGCCCAATCTAATGGTGGCACTGCAGTAAAACACACTCCTCCAGACCATGCACATTTGAGGATAGCCCTTTTTTCTATCATCCAACATTATTATAGAATTATCCAGGCTGGAAAAGACCACCAAGTCCAACCACTAACCTCATGGACCAGTGATCAGAGCCACTGCTTTTTCCTCCCCTCTGCAACTTTGCTGTCACTGATGCTTTTGGAGCAGAACAACCAACCAGTTCTCCACATATCAATAAACGAGTCACCCAGAATAATGAGAAAATAAGTAATTATTTCAGTTTTGTTTGTAATCAGAAACCAGAATCAAGCCAGGTAGTGCAGCCCAAAGCCTGCTCATGTACCAGCCTGGTGTCTAGGACCATCAGAGATTTGTCTTGGTGCTGCTGGTGCTGAGTTGGACCCTCCACTCTAACAGCCTACACTGAGAGACCCTCCCAGTTAATTTCTTTTCATGCTGTGGGGATGATGCCTCAAGCAGCTGACTCATTATCCAGACAGGCCCTGGTGTGAGATGCCACAGTTCTTTCAGAGTTCAAGAAATGAGAATGAAGAGCACCTTGATAATGCCCTCAGTGTCACATTATCTATGGTAACCATTGAAGATGTGCACTGACAAAACAACTGGTGCAATTTGAACTCATCAATTGGGTTCAAAAGGAATTTGGTAACAGGTCATCTCCAAATAACTGGTAAGACCAATTGAGATGATGCTCCAGGCACCTGAACAGCTAACTTTATCTCGTTACCTGCAGCATGTTGAGGAGCAGACTCCGGAATTTGGTTCCCTCCACCATGAAAAGGGCCATTTTGTCACAGAGCTTGGCTGCTGTGGAAGCAAAGCTGCGGTCTGTCACCGCTTTCTGGTAGATGGTCTTGACTATCTCCCCCAGCATCTCCTCAGAGTTGGTGGAGTTCTGGGCCTCCTCCATGAAGGTGGTGAGCTTGGAGTCAACGTCACTGCTGTTGTTCCGCATGCTGTTGAGAATTTCAATTAATTTGTCCATTTTATTCTTTTCAGGGTCGGTGGTTTCCACCGTTACTTCGTCCTGGTCCGTGAAAAGGGAAAGACAAGGCGTCTGTTACACAAGGAAAAAACAGATATATCAGCCCATGTCCTTGCACAAAGAGCAAAGGGGTAAGGGGATTGGGAAGACATAAAGAGAAAGAGAAAAGACAAAGCAATTTTTAGTAGCACAGTGGTATAACATCAGCATTGGAAAGCATAAGCGCATGCATCCTGCCCCAGAAATGTGCCCTTTCTCCATTTCCCACATCACTCAATCCCAAAGTCCCACCCCTGAGCTCAAGGAGAACATGTCCTTGAGGGTCCTGAGCCAGGATGCCAAAGTCTGATCACCTCTGACTGCCTTTGGCATCTTGGACCAGTTTGGTGTCTGTGACGTCATCATAATGGACATTTTTTTGTTTCTCTTTATAAAATGCACTGATGTTTGCAAAATCTTCAGACAACAATCCCATAACAATATATTTCATATACATATTTAATATAAAATATATACATACAAATAGATATATCTAAATACAAATATATTTTAATGTATACACTTCATTATGTAAATTGAGCTCAAAGAAGTCACATGATCCCAGCATTGAAAAGATTCTTGACTTTTCTATCTCTTGCCTGTTACACTTTTCGCTTCCCATCATTACCACAGAAATTATTGATTCTTTTCAACATTTTATTATGCGTTTGCTCCTTTTCCCCCAGTGTTAGGCATGCATCCTGCTTGCTCCGGTCTTCTCTTCTAGCCCTCCAGCTCAATCTTATATAATATAAACCTGCAGCAAATCCAATCCCAGAGGGAGTTGACCAAACCTCCCATCAGGAGACTGGTTATGTTGACAACACCCACCCAAGAGTAGGTGCTGATGAGATTTTTAGTCTTACAAGACTCTAAATTTTTGAGAAGAGTACTAAAATGAATACTCTGAAAGTCTCTACTACACTTCGATTGCTTTAAAGTACATAAAAATAACTAACAAAATCTCTTACTCCCCCTCATGCCATATCCAGAAATAGTAAATGCTCATGCATTCAAAGGTATACATTTCCAGCATGCACTCCCATGGAATTTTATATGTTCAGGTTATTTTTGCTCTGTATTTTGGAAATCTCATTAGAGATAACCCCATGGATGCTTTTTACAGTCTGACAAAAGAATCTCAAGAGAAAGAATTTGAGTTTTACAGGGGGCAAATGAGATATCATCTCCAAATTCCTCAGAAATCTGTGGCTGAATATTGTTTCCAAAAAGGATTTCTCCTCCGTCACTTGCATGCAATACTTTTGTTATTGTTGGGTTGCTGGAAGGAAGGGGGGAGATAAGGGCATTTCAATTCTTTGCAGAGATAAATGGATATCAGCTTTAAAGCAGCGGAGTCCAACTATTCAGCACTCAAGAGGCAAAGTTTGGGATTTAGCTCTGTAGTTGCAGAGACAAATTGCCTTTTCTACATGTTTTCTGGAAAGTGATTGAGCTCTTCAGACCAAGAGGGAGCTCATGTGTGCACCAGCCTTCCCCCATGGAAAACGGGAAAGATTCCAGTCCAACTGAAGCTGGTAGCAACCTCACCCAAGAAGTCAAGCTCAGAGCCTCAATTCTTTCACTAAAAGGCCTCCTGAAGAAGCACAAAGACACCTCAAGAGAAGTGCTGACACTGGGGGATTATGGTAAATTGGGAGCATTGATGGAAAGGTCCCTTGAGCTCACCCCATCCTTTGTATGGAGGATAGCCTGAGAAAAAGAGCAACCCAAGAAATAATACCTTTTCTTTTAGCCTCCTCCTCAGCCTGTCCTTCGAAGACTGAAGCAGGTTGATCTTGGGCCTGTCCCCAGGGCGCTCGTGGGCGCTGTCTTTCCGCTTGGTCTCGGGCTCGGCCTGCTGCTGGGGCTGCTTCTCGGCGGCCTCGGGGCCTCGCGGCGCCTCCGTGGGGACGTGCGCCGTGCACGCGGGGCTCTCCTCGATTCTCAGGTTCTCAGTCTCTTTGGCGTTTCTGTGCGTCTCCTTGTCATTGGGCGAGTGCTTCTGGTTGTGGTGCCATCTCCGGTTCTGGCTGTAGCCGTGGTGGCCCGTCCTGCCCGAGGAGTGAGGGGCCTGGCCTCCTTGGTAGAGCTTCTGGTGGTCCCTGTTATGCTTGGTGCCACCCTGCTGATGATCCGTGTGCTGCTGGGACTTGTTCCCGCTGGGAAGCCTCTGCTGTCGCCTGGAAAGTCAAAGGAAGTCATTGAGAAGTCGGCTGACCACCGAAATTAATACTAACACTAACACTAACACTAACACTAACACTAACACTAACACTAATTCTTCTTCTTCTTCTTCTTCTTCTTCTTCTTCTTAAATTATTAAATCATTATTATATAATATAATAATAATTTTTATTATTGCTGTATTGTATTTTTGTTATATATTATTATTTTATTATATACTTTTATTATATATTATTTTATTATGTTTATTGTATGTATGTTATTTTATTTATTATATATTATTTTAATAATAATATTAAAACACACATTATAATACAATAATAATAACAATATTATTATTATTATTATAACACATAATAAAATCATATATAATAAAAAGATATAATAAAATAGTAATATATAATAAAAATACAATAAAACAATATATAATAAAAATATATAATAAAATAATATATAATAAAAAAATTTAACTCCTGTTACCTGGAAATTAAATAGGTTTTTTAGTTTGGTAGTTTAGCTTGGTTTCTATTTTGCAAACTGAATGACAGTGTATTTAAAAAAAAATGTAGAAGAAAGTCAAAGGAAGTTCACTCATTCCTTCATGCTTCTGTTGGGCCAACACATCTGTTCCACCATACAGCTTGGCCCTTGGAAGGGGACCACAAATGGGGAGGCAGTTTCTTGTCATCTAACAACTCATGCCCCTGAATTTCTTTCAGTGACAGCCATATTTCAGGTGAAAGTTTTTGTGAAGTTGGACAACATGACTTTGGATCACAGGAAAAATTCTCTCAGGTTTTTGTGCTAAATTCTCTCAGGTTTCTGTGTTACTTCCACACTAACCAGGAAAAACAGCAGCAGCAAGTCATGTAGGCAGGAAATGCCAGGAGATATTTTTTTCTGAAGGCTTTAGAGCTCCTGATACACCTGGCCTACAGCACCACTTTCTCCTCTTGCCTGCCAACATGGCACAGTTGCATGGGCTTGCAGTGAACTAGTTCAAGTGTATCAGGGATTTATAAGCGGAAAAAAAATAACTAAGAAGCAAGATATTAAGTAAACTGGTAATCTGCCCACACCAAATGGTTTTGTTTGGCCTTATTTTACACATCCCCTTCAGGACTGCTACACCAGGACAGGACACACACATGGATGAAAAGAGGAACAAACTTGGCTTTGGCAGCATGGAGAGCATGGCATCCAGGACCACAACCTCCAGAGAGAGACCTATGTGTACAGAGCTCCTGATGGATAACATGGAAACCCAACAGCCACAGAGAGGAGGAACTGCCCCCAAAGGGTTTACTCGAGAGACTACAACATCTCAGAAAGAATGAGCAAGCCCCTGAGTGCTGGCTGTAACCGGTAGCCGAGATGGCAAATCCCCAACAAAACAACAGTTGAATGGAAGAAATGCTTTGGCAGTCTCAGGCATCTCAGATTTCCAAACAGGCTGCAGCGTGGCTTTCCCCAGTGGAGAAGGCAGAGCCAGAATGCCATCATCCAGGATGCACCTAAGATGGAGAAGGCCCTGGCACTGGCTGCCTTCTCCAGGGCTCCTAAGCATGGCCACCCTAAGCATGCTGGCATCCCCTGCCTGATGCCTCGTTGATATTGGTCTTGGTTCTGAGAGCCCATGGGGTGTTTTAATGCCTGGCCTTTACAAGGCTGCTGGGAACAGTGCTAGAGGGTGACACAGGACATCTCCCCAGTATCCCCCCCAAAAACAAGGAAACAACTTTAAACACTGTGGTGACCACAGTGGTTTGTCTCTGTATTGGTTCTGTAGTCATGATTAAACCCTTGGTCAGCCTCACTCCTTATCCCAAACCCCCACCCCAATCTGGATAAATAGCAGTGTTTACTTTAAACCCATCCCACAGCAATTAGTTTTATTTTCATCACTGGCACTGCTCAGCTAAGGGAGCTCGGATGAAGGCAGCAACCATTCACAAATACATTTCAATGGTCAGCAGTCTCCAACCCTGCCTGCCAAAGCCATCTGCCCACGGAATCTGTATTCCTTGGCATCCCAAGGAATCAAAACCTATTTTCTGAGGCCAAATGGCTTTTAACCACAAAGAGTGAGGGCTCATGTTTAACAAATGCAGGACGAACAGGCTTGTTCATGGCACTGGAAAGAATTAGTGTTTACTCTCAGACCACCAGATCCGGTTTTCTGAGATATTCAGTCTGTAGTTTTTTTTGTTTTGTTTTGTTTTTTTTTTCCTTTTTCTTTTTTTTTTCTTTTTTTCCCTTGCAAACTGAATGGCAGGGAATTAAAAAAAAAAAAAAAAAGGAAAAAAAACCCCAAAACGGAGATGTGAAAAGCTTTCCTGTTTGCTGGAGCCTACAAGCATTTTATGAGTACAGATTCTCCACATCAAGTTTTCCTGGCATTTCTTTGTTTCCTCTCAGTAATGCAATCGCATAAACCGCTTTGTAAAGAGCAATGCTTATTAAAAGGGGAATGTCAAAATAAAAGTTAGTTAAAAAACTTATCTGGTACTAAGGCCTCACAGGCCCAAGTATACAAGAGCTTTGCTTTCTGTGGTTTTGCTCTTCTCTCAGACATCTGAGTTTAACTGTTTGGTTGCATTTCAAGTCTTGGCTCATAAGCCAGTCAGCTTGCTACTTTATTTAATTTGTAAATATTGCACAGAAATTACAGAAGTTGCACAAAGACACGGCTATAATTTCAGAAGCAAGAGAAAATGCCTGGAAATGAGCTGGGAACAAAACTTGGCCATAAACTCCTGCAAGACACGCACACAGGGACAGTTTTTTTTCTAAAGACATATTATAAACCTAACCCTTAATGTTTAAGGGCTATGAATGAAAAAAAGGTTTAAGATTAAAAAAAAAAAACAAACTAGTTAAGCCAATGTGGAATGTGCAAGATTGTTCATTTTGTGGCTGTTGCAATAGGATGGGGGAGAGCAGAGAGCCCTGTCCCTCCAGGGGACAGCTAAAAGGTGATGTCCCCATGGCATGGGCAGAGCAAACACAGACCAAAGCTCTGCAGTCACTGGCCAAAGGGTGAAAACATCAGAGTTTAAAGTTTTGGGAGAAAAATTGCAAGAAATAAAAGGCAAAGGAAGGAGAATGGCAAACAAGGAGCAATGTCTGTGACTTGGCAGCAGTCAGGGGTCTAGACAATCATCCAGCTTTCAGGCAAAGACTCGTTGTGTGCTTTTATCTTCCCAACACCCCAGCGAAGAAGAAAAGCCAAGAAGAAATAGGATCTGCAGGAAAGAAGAGCCAAAGCAGGGAGAACAGGGCTCACATCTTAAAACTTGACTGCACAGCACCTCAAAGCCTGGGAGGTGCTTGCTCTCAGGTGTCACCAAGGTGCTGGGGACACAGAGAGCCCCAGGAAAGGACAAAACGGGGACCTGGTGTCCATCCACACTCCCACTGTGGGTTGTTGGAAACAACCTCGTGCTTGTTTAAGGGCAGCACTGTAGGTGCTCAGATGGCAGCTTAAGGTGATGTCCCAAGATGGTGCCTCAGGGTGACGTGTCAAACCCAGGGAACCAGGCCAGGGAAACATCCAAATGCACCTCCCAACCCAGGCTTTCAGGTCTGAGATGCTGAAGGGAGGAAGCTGAAGCTTGAATTAAACAGCAACACCTCCAAGTAATGCAAGAATTCACCCCAGTAAAATGCTGCAGTCACTGGGAAATCATTCCTCTGTCCCCCTCTGCTCATCCTGAGCCATAAGGATGCAGTGCCTTGCAGGGAACCATAATTCAGTGACAAGAAAAAGCATCTGGGCAGTACAATGGTTTCTTATCTCTTGACTCAATTTAACATTAAATTACTATTTTCACTTCAAAGGCCAAATTCCAATTCAGTTCAAAACTCCCCCTGACTTCAGTGGGATTTGGCCATCGGACAAAATGGAAACTAAAGAGACATTGAGAGTCACAAAGAAATTGCAAAAGTACTAAAAACCAAGGGGAGACAGTCAGGGCTGCCAAGCTGGAAATAGGATGGTATTGCTTCTGCTATTGTTTCTCCACCCATTTTTTTATTTAATTAACTAAATGAGATACCTTTCAACAGAATTTAGATCTGACAAATGTCTGTTCTGTCGGAGAAGCCTACGCAAACAAATGTAAGGCTTCAGCTGTCTCGGCGATTACCAGCCTACGTGCTCAGAAATACATGATTCCTCTACATTTTTACTACATCCTTTGCTCCCAAGGAAAGGAGCAGGAAGGCACAAGTCTGGGGAAAATAACTCTAGACACGTGGACAGCTGTGGGCTAAAACACAGTTGCTCTGTCCTGTCAGCCTTGCCCACATCCCCATGAGCGAGATGAGTCCTTTGGGAGCCCCCACCATTTGTCTAGGATGTGGGGAGCTGGGGGATAATGTGGGGCTGCATTCTCCTGGTGGCTGCACAGAGATCTGGGTGAGCAATTCCTACAAACACTGAGAGGTGAGCAGGCACATAAGAGCACTGGTCCCGTGAGGGGCAGCTGAGGGAGCTCAGGTGGCTCAGGAGGGACCTTCTGGCTCTGACAGGAGGATGCAGCCAGGTGGGCATTGGGCTCTTTTCTTAGGGAACAAGGGATGGGACAAGAGGAAATGGCCTCAAGCTGTGCCAGGTGAGGTTTAGATTGGATACTGGGAAAATTCCTCAATTGAAAAGGATGTCACACCCTGGCACAGCTGCCCAGGGCAGGGATGGAGTCCCCATCCCTAGAGAGTTTAAAAGCTGTGTGGATGTGGCACCTGGGGACATGGGTATGTGGTGGGCAGGGCAGTGCTGGGGCAATGGCTGGACTCAATGGTCAAATAGGTCTTCTCCCACCTAAACAATTCGGAGATTCTATACATTTCCAGTGGCACTTAAGACACTTACCCCCATGACACAGAGGACCTTGTATGGCCAAACAGACTGAAATCCCATCCTGGGACTGAGGACCAGGTCCAAATGCTGGTTCCTGACTTTGGAGAACCTGCCTGGATACTTGCCCGCAATCTCAGCCAATTTCCCCATGGCACAAACCTTCCAGGACACCTTAAGCTTCTTGCAGAGCTGAAATTCTGATTTAGTCCTGCTTTTGTGCAGAGCAGAATACCTGGTGGGCACAGCCAGGGCCAGTAATTAACAACTAAAATGGACTTGCAGACACTCAGGTAACCTTCTCCACTCCTTGCATCCTTCTGGTGCTTGAATGAACACATTCCTCACTGCATTTGACAGACAGTAAGTTTCTCTGCACCCTTTTGTCTGCTTGGGCAGGGACTCATCTCTGTGTGAGGATCAGGAATATAATGGTAAGTTTTGGAAGTATCTCTTGATCAGCTTTGTTATTAAAATGCCTGCAACTAATTAACAACCACTGTTGGAAAGGATGGATTAAGATCACAGAATCATTGAATGGTTTGGTTTGGAAGGGACCTTAAAAATCATTCAGTTCCACCTCCCAGCCACAGAAAGGACACCTTACACTACATCAGGGTGCTCCAAGCCCCATCCAGCCTGGCCTGGAACACTTCCAGGATCTACTACTGGAATGGACCCTGTGGGACCTTCCATTCCCAAAACGACCCCAGATCCCCCTTATCCATGACACCCCTCAAGGCTGGGGGAGCAGAGCATCACCAAGGAACTCAGCAGCTTCTCCTGCAAATGGAGGACTGGTGGGAATCACTGTGGGATGTCAGGCCACCTCTCCCACCTTCTTTCTGAAAATGTCAACACAATTTTTCATTAAGCGAGGGAAATTAGGAAGGGCCTGTCTTAGAGTCACCACCAAAAGAGCAAAATTCTCAATTTAGCATTTGGGTTATTTCTGGCTGAACTAGCTAGCTGCCCAGGAAACTCAGCCTGAAGAGGGAAAGGGCAGGAAAAAGCAAAATCCTCTGAAACGTCCCTGAACAAACCCATGTCTCTAGGCCTAGTCTTTCTGAACTAAGCATATTCCAGCCAGACCACAAACAATTGGACTGGTATCCCAAAGCAGGCACTGCTGGAGAGATTTGGGCATGGCAGGACTGCTGTGGTCAGAAACATCCATCATCACTGGCTTTGAGCCTTTAAGAGATGTTGTGGTCCATTCTGGAGGGACAGAAGGATCCCAGTCAGGATGGGATGGAATTTTATTGCACCTTAAACTACCAAGAGGTAGGTACCAAGAGGTATGGGGAATACTGTTACTGATACATAATGAGGAAAAAGGTCTGAATTTCTATTTTATAGGCCTGACTTCCCCCACAAGTACTCTTCAGCAAGACTACCTCCATGAAAAGCACTCTGATGTTTCACATGCATGGATAATGGTAATTCAGCACTGCTTTGATGCAGGGAGCATCACAGCCCAACCCCAGCCATTTTATATCCTTGCTATGGCTGAGAATGGGAAACACTTGAATAAGCTTGATGGTTCCACACAATTTAATCAAAAACCTCTAAACCCCCCAGAAAGCAATAACCACCAGCTCCAAGGATGAAGAACACAGGATTTGTGTTGTGTTTTCCCTTTGGCTTTCTCTCTCAAACTGGTTTCACTTGGCTCCAGTTTCATTTTTGTTTGCATTTTTCTCAGATGAGAAGGGAACAAGATGTCATGTTCACTCCTGAAAACAAAAATGAAATTATTCACACTTCTTTCATGCCTTTCTGTCACCAGGGGTAGAGACCACCCCAACTGCTAGATTGAGCCCACATCATCTGGACGGACACGGCATATTGGAAGTGCAGAAAGTCCACCTGTCAAAATGGTGGTGATCAAGATTTAAAACCATCTTTGAACAGCTGAGATGAAGTGCATAGTTTGAGTCTTACACGTATGCATCTTTACAAACATACAGCGAATGCCAGAAGACAAGCACAGCCAACCAAAACAATGCTGTGAGGGGAGAGATGTTTGTGATGAGGCTCAGAGTCTCTGGCTGCTGGGAACAGCATTATGAAACCCTCATGTGAGTCGCCTACATGGGCACAATGCTCTTTGTCACCACCTTGGTCCTGAGGTACAATCACGGCTGACAACCCTTCCTTTGGGCCTGGACACCACATCTGCTGGAGAAGATTTCATTTGGTCCACTAGAGCATAATTAGACTCGCTATAAAGCAACATGGTAGCACTGATTTTCACAATGATGGTTGTAAAACACCAGCACAGGCTGCTCAGAGAGTTGGTGGATGCCCTACCCCCAGAAACACTCGAGGCCAGTTTGGACAGGGCTCTGAGCAACTGAGGTCTAGTGCAAGATGTCCCTAACCATGGCAGGGGATGGGACTGGATGAGCTTTAAAGGTCCCTTTGAACCTGAACTATTGCATTATTGTGATTCTGTGTCTTTACATCCCAAATTCCCACTCACAATCACATGGATGAACGACCAACTCATCCCACCCCACTAACAGGCCCACCAGCCTGCAGACTGTGCTGCAGGAACACAGAGAGCCCTGCTGGGCTGAGGGGACATGGCACAACACCCCCTGGGATGGCCTCACAAGCACTGAAAAGCAAACCTTGCTGCTGCTGAAGCCCAGGGACAGCCCTCACACTGCAATGCTTGGCTGCACGGGCTGCCTGAGTCAGCTATTTTCTACCAAGCTTCATGGAAATGAATCTTCAGGAGGAATTTAAGGAGCTGTTTTGCAACAGCAGCTTGGGAAAGATATCCCAAGTGCAGATGGCATGTGAGATAGCTCTGAAACAGCTCTTTTAATGCTTTGCTGGATCTCCCACAAATCATGAGGGATGTCAAGACAGAGGCCCTTGCTGCATAGAGCAGGCAACCAGTTAGGAAGGCACCTCCTGGACTCCTGACTGCTGTGGCTGGTGTAGAAATCACTGCTGTGATTTCATGTAGAAATTGCTTGGAAATTACTCTCTTCAAAAACTACATTACTTGGAATTACGTTGTTGAATTCTCAGCGTAAACAAGATTGCAGAAATTACATAAAAGCCATCGGAAAACACAGTGACAAGGAACTGCGTCCAGTTTAGACAAAACAGTTTAAATTAAGACACGACCACAGTACACAATGTTTCCCAAACACGAACAGATCCTGGACTACTGGTAAGAATGTGGCTTGAATGAATATGGAATCATCTTTTACTACTTTGCAATAAAAGAGCTTATACTTCAGACTCCAGGCTGCCTCCTTTAAAAATACACCCAGGCTGATCAGTTAACCCGAGATCTGATAATCCTCCAAGAGATATAAACTTTAAAACCACGCCAAGATGCACAGACACAGCCCACCACCATCCTCTGTGGTCTGTCCCCCAAGACACATCCTAAATAGTACAATGAGCCCCCACCTGCTGCCTTTGTGTTCAGCTGTCTTCCTTTAGACCCCTCTGCCTCTTTGACCTGCAGCAAGGAGACATCCTAGGGTTTTTTTTTTTCCATATCCTATTTATACCAGTGCTTTCTAGTAGCACTGGTATAAATATTTCAGAAGAAATAAATGTCTTTCCTGTAGGAGCTAAGGCAAGATTTGACAGGATCTCCTGACAGCTGTCCAGACACATGAGATGACCCAAAGTCAATGGCAAGCAATTACTTCCGCCACAGGGATCCAGTAAAACATCAACCCAAGCTGCAGAGATGCTTCAGACTTAGGTGTGCCAGAATCCTTTATCAAACACATTAAAATAAATTCTTTAAACAAGATGCAGCAGCCTATAGCATTTAATGTAGAGATGTGGGAGCCAGGATTGATCCAGAAATTGATTTACTGCAACCCAGTGACAATCCTAAGCTGTTTCCTGTATGTTTACTTAACTCTGTTCCACTGTCAAAAAGAGGAGTTCACAGAATTATAGATGGTTTGAGATGGAAGGGGCCTTTTACAGGTCATTTAGCCAACCCCCTGTGCAATGAGCAGGGTCACCTTCAACAAGAGAGCTCTCTGCTCCTGACCCCACTCCTGTGTCCTCTCTCATGCTACCCCTAATACTCCCACAGAATTGCTAAGCTGTGCCAGGGTCTGATTCACTCCCAAAGCTTAATTTCTCTTGGATGAGTTTTCACTTGTCAGTTTGGACGGGAGCACACTGCCTGGGGGCAGGCACAGATCTGGGCCACCTTCTGCAGCTCTGCTGTCACGTAGCTGCTGGTCCTTGCTGCCTGGGGACCTGCACCCCCAGCTTTAACCAGGAAATTAGGGAGATCCGTAGCATCTGCACAATGCTGGGAATGGCTGGAGCAATGTTAGTTTAAAGGAAAGAAAGAGGCTTGTTGTCCACTCGTGCCCTGGAGGCTGTCACGCTAAATAAAGACATTATCAGAGAAAGAGCAGAGACGCAGCGCCTTCATGCCTGTCAATGACCCCGACACCTTCTGAATCAATCTAAGGACTCTCTTTCCCACAGATGGTCCCTTGGAGACAGACTGCTGTGGCTGTGGTAGGAATAAATGGAAACAAAACAGTTAACAAATAACCAAAAATAGAGCACAGTTTTTTTTTTTTTTTTAATATGGAGATGAAAAATCCCTGGGTGATTTATGTGCCAGCAGAGATATTAGCTGCATATAATAGATGCAATATTTTTAATACTAATATTTTGGGCTGAGACAAGAGCCGGAATGGAAAGTATTTCCAGTGCCTTGACTTCTTTATTTTGCAAACATCAGTTGCTAACTGGGGTCAGACAGAAATATTGTTTCTGCAACAAGAGCCCAAACAACTTAAGCTGGCAACTTCTTCACACACTAACCATGCCAGGAGGCCCTGCAGAGCTTTAGCTTGTTGCTCCCTCCCAGGTCCCCGGGGCCAATGTCCCCAGCTTGGGCTTGCAGGCAGAAGCAGTGGGTGGAAGATGCTCTTTTGCTGAGAGGGTGGTTCCTTGCCATGGCCAAAAACTGGAAGTCACCACTCAAACCATGCCACCATGAAGTGCTGCTGGGCTTCTTCAAATGGGCCAGGTTTCACTGAATGGCACTGTATGAGACAGTGGGTGCCCATAAATCCTTTCATTTATACCCACTGAAAGTAACAACCTGTGCTTGCCCTCATCTCTGAGCTCAGTTGCCAGATACCTTGGGGAGCAATCTGGCAGCACGAAGCCCTGGGTGCTCATTCCAAGACAGTGGCACATTTATATTTGAGGATAGAAAGAAACAAGTTATTTCACCTCTATTCACTCCAGCAACCAACTGCTGGCAACACCTCCATGAGCTCACGCTGGAAAACAAGGTGTAGATGGATAAATCCATTTCCAGTGCCGAGGAGCCTGCCGGAAACACTCCACCAAAGAGAAAGCCATTTCAAGAACAGATCGGTTTCCTAGTGCAGAGGAACTTGCCGCTCTATTTCCTTCCCTCAGTTCTGGCTGGCTGAAATAGCAGCACGTAGCCAGCCGTGTTTTGCAGTGTGTGACACTGAGAGAAGCCCTGCAGGGCAGGCTCAAGGGTGCCAGGGCTCACACACAGCAGGATCTGGTGGCCACAGGCTCACTGCAAGGTCTGTGGTGGGGGAAGGTCCAGCTAGAGACTCCTTCCACCTTCCCACCTCGGTTTGCTCACACCAAAAGGGAGATGCTGAGAGCAGTCCTCTGCCAAAAGCCACCCTGAGGTTGGTGAAACACTGATGAGGTGTTTCATTGTCCATCTCTCTGGCTGTCTGTCCTGGGGATGGCTCTTGCATTCTTTCTCTGTGACCCATCCTACACCCCAATGCCTGCCCACACAATGAAGGCTTTCTTTACATGTTGGGTAAAAGTAAATAAATCACACCACCAGCTACCAAAGCAACACCAATACAAGCAATAGCAAAGACATGGACCTGCTGGACTGAGTCCAGAAGAGGTCATGGAGATGCTCTGAGGTCTGGAGAAAGGCTGGGGAAACTGGGGATATTCACCTGGAGAAAAGAGGCTCCAGGGAGACCTCACTGCTACCTTCCAGTACTTAAAGAGTGCTTTACACTTTTACTTTTTACACAGGCAGATAGGGATAGGACAAGGGGGAACGGTTTCAAACTTAAAAAGGGGAGATTTAGACGAGATGGTAGGAAGAAATTCTTCCTGTGAGGGTTGGGAGGCCATGGCACAGGGTGCCCAGAGCAGCTATGGCTGTCCCTGGATTCCTGGAAGTGTCCAAGGCCAGGTTGGATGGGGCTTGGAGCAACCTGGGACAGTGGGAGCTGTCCCTGCCATGGCAGGGGAGTGGAACAGGATGATCTTTAAAGTTCCCCGCAAACCAAGCTATTCTAGGATTCTGTGAAGATGACCAAGGTGTCCCAGGAGGAGAATCAAAAATTGCTCAGAGTGTTCTGGAGCATCTCTTCTATGAGGAAAGGCTTAAAAAGTAGAGGGCTCAGCCTGGGCAAGGCTCTGTAGACACTTTATTGCAGCCATTCAATACTTACAAGGGAAAGAAACCTTAAGATCATCAAGTCCAACCACCAAGAAGGGAGAGCACTGCTGGGAAGCAGCATTGCTTGCTCCTCTCACCCTCTTCCTCGTGTGCCCTGCTGTCACCAAGCCAGGCGACCTTGTGTCACCCATCACACCTCTCTCTCCTCTTGCTCTTATGGCCCTTCTGTCCAGCTCCAGCACACCAACAGCACATCTAAGTGCAAGTTAAGAACTCTGCTGATGCAGGATGGCACAAGATAAGGGGAGTAATGTCCCAGTTGGAAGGCACAGCCAGCGGCACATGAGGACAAAACGCCCGCCCCGCTCACACACTGTAATTCATCAGGCCAGCTGAGCCCTGCCAGGACCTGCAGCCCTGAGAACTAATTTAGTGTAATAACTCCCAGTGACACTGCAGAAAATCAAACCAAAATTATGATCTCTCTCTAACCTGCCTTCTGCCAGCCCCTTGCTCTGCTCGGGCAGGCAGGGCAAGCACCCACAGCTGGGATTGCCATGACTATGAACACTTGTTTCCTTGAGGAGACTTATCCTAAAGGACCAGCACTGCAACAAGGAGCTCTTCATCTTGCTCTCGAGGATGCTCAGCTTCAGCTGGTACAGCTTTCTTAGTCATGTGGTTTAGTTTTAGGTGGCTCTGTGAGAAGCAGGGAGTTGGACTTGATGATCCTTATGGGACTCCTCTATTTTGACATAGTCTGTGATTACGACAAAGGGGAATGGTTTTAAATCAAAGGAGAAGATATTTAGGTACTAGAAAGAAATTATTGACTGTGAAAGTGGGCAGGCCCTGGCACAGGTTGTCCAGAGCAGCTGTGGCTGCCCCTGGATCCCTGGAGTGCCCAAGGCCAGGCTGGATGGGGCTTGGAACAGCCTGGGACGGTGGGAGGTGTCCCTGCCCATGGCATGAGGTAGGAACAAGGTGATTTTCAAGGCTCCTTCCCACCCAAACTATTCTGTGATTCCTTATGGAGATGCACCCTTTATTGCACTTGCTCCTGAAAACATGACCTGTCCTTCATCATTGGTTCAAATTTTCTAAGTATTAGACAGAACTGCGCCTCTTATTTTAACATCTCTGCTTAGGTGCTTTGAGCTGCTTAGAAGAGTTTCTTGCATCATGACATTCTGAACACTATGGTCTACCTAAATACTAGTACTCCTATTTTCCATTGTAGACAATATCCCACCAGACTCACTTTTGTGCTTGAAAAAAAAAAAAAAAAAAAGAAATCACTCCTGCATTTGCTTCTCTTGGAGAAGAGTCAGCACACAGGTACCACTATACTGGCTCCACTCCCCCAGAGCCTGCTCGGCAGGGATGGCTGTGACACCCCTGTTGGGCTTGGGGTGCTCCCTCTGCACCCCCAAGTTCCAGAAGCCTCACCAGCTCCCAGGAGGGCATGGAGAAGACAGGAGCATAAGGATGAGGATAAACCCCTGACTTCCAGATGCTGCTTCAAGGGTTCAGACCCACGTGCTGTTCAACCTAATTAATTTGATTTGGAAATCCTACTGAGAAGGAAAGGAGTGTTTCAACTTCTTCAATTCCTTCCCTTCCTCTCTCTTTCTTCTGTTCAGCAATGCGCTGCAAATCATTCAGCTCAGTGCTAATTTTCAGTTCATCTCAAGCATTTAATTTTGTTCCAGCTAGAAATGGCCCTTTGGCCCTAAAATAACGTCTTGATATTGTTGTTTTTAATAAACATCCTCTCCTCTCACTGCAAAGCCCTCAGCAAATGGCCCTGAAAGAACAAAAGACATTTCTGTATTGTTTTAAGTTCTCTTCCTTTCTGAAAAACCTCAATTAAGATGGTGAAAAAGCTACTATACTCTGTAATTATGAACTCATTTCTATTCACTTGCCCAGCAGGAGAGCTTTGTCCTGTTGACCTCTGGGAACGGGTTTCTAATTCTCTTCCAAAATTTCACAGCCTTAAAACCGACACATTCAGCTGTAAAACATGTTCACCTTCACCCAGTATAACTTGAGATCTTCAAACCTGGTGTGAGAGCTGCTCCTGGGACTATTTTTATTTTGTGAGAGGAGCCTTAGCGCTGGCCATGAATGGACTGGCTCTGGAAATAGTGCAACCCCTTCAAGGCAGCCTGAAAACTGCATGAATATGGGCTGTCAGCTGATTGTAAGGAGTTTTCAAACAAATACCTTGCACGTCACACTCCTGGGTGATGGCTGGGATACTCTTTATCTTTCCAGTATGAGAACTACCTGGCCTCAAGAGGATGCATCCCAACCTCTTGACTTGCCAATGGGATGCTTGTGGGAAGAAGTGTGGAGACTTATTTTGGTTAAGTTCCATTGGGGAAAAAAAATCTTGTGAGACAAAATGCTGGGACAGCTTGGTTATGTGTATCTTCAAACTCCCAGTGCAAGATTACGGAAGGGAAACCAGGAGGAAAGCAATTTTTAATAAGAAAGGAAACAGCAGAAAAGAAGATGATGCCTCACAACACAGAATTAGGTAAAAATGAATGCAGAGGAGCAGATTTTCACATAAAATGAATTAGTAATGTCCTTCACACACAAGATAGAAAAATAGCTTTAAAGTAAGTCCTTTAAATAGGACTATAAATCACACTGCCTTAGAGCCAGTTACCAATCCTCCCATGACTTCATGTGTCCATAACACACCTCAGAACATACATTTATTTCATCTTTAAACTTAGGACCAAATCTAAGGGAACACATAAACATCCACAACACAGCTGAGGCCCAACTCATCCACCAATTTCCCAAAATCCCACTCAACTCGAAAGGCTTGGGTCAGCTCATGTTTTGCCTGAAATATAAACCCCAGCCCTGATGGCCACTCCAGGGGTCTCCTCAGACCTTAGGACACACCAGAAGAATCAACTGGACATCCACACACCAGCTCTGCCAGAAGAAAGAAGATGCTATCTCTTCTGGAAGAAGGTGCAAGTTGACAATTGCTGTGACAGTGAGCTGGGGGCTGTAGCTCCACCTGTGATGACAACAGCTCTGCTGACACCTGACACCTGTTTATGAGAAAAACAAGGGCAAAAAGAGGCTACTCCATACCTCACACAGGGTGCTGAGAGATCACCAAGGCAGTTTGGCTTGTAGACCTTGGAAATGTCACCATTGCCTCCCTCCTATTTCTCTTTTTAATTCACTGTATGCTTTGTGACTGATGTGTTTGAGTTATATTTGATCACAAGGAGGTAAGAAAAAGAACAAGGGGGCAGGTATTTACTTCACCATATAACTTAGGGCTTGGGTTGCAAGGGACCTTACAGATCAACCCATTCCACCCCCTGCCATGTGCAGGGACACTTTCCACTACCCCAGGCTGCTCCAAGCCCCATCCAGCCTGGCCTGGGACATTTCCAGGGATCCAGGGGCAGACACAGCTGCTCTGGCAGCCTTTGCCAGGGTCTCACCACCCTCACTGGGAACAATTCCATCCCAATAGCCCATCCAACCCTGCCCTCTGCCAGTGTGAACTCATTCCTCTTTGTCCTACCCCTACATGCCCTTCTAATCAAAGTCTCATTCCCAGCTGAGACTGAGATGCCCAGTCTCAAGTGTCTGTTCTTGCTGAAGAGAGCCCAGAAAAAATCCTTGCCCCAGGACTCCCTCCAGAATGAGGTGTTTTGGCTCAACTCCTCCCACATCTCTTTGTTTTTCTGACTTCCTTGGTTCTGGTCAACATAGGAAGGCAAAATAAAGCAAGGAAATATGTTCTCTATAAGACGAACAGGCTAACTTTTCTTATGTGGGGGAGAAGCATCCTCCAAAGTTCACTGAACACATCCCCTCTGAGCATAATAGGAAGTTGGGCCTCCAGTTCATATCTGGTCAATGTAGTTATGGACACACAAAGTAGGACCCAGCTGGCAGTGACACTGAAGATGCCTCACAGCATCTTGTTTGGCTTCCAGCCACTTTGGTGCTGGTATCATAAGGTCTGGAGTCTGACAGCTCCTTGCATGGAGTTTGAGACAAGCTAGGGCACCTGAAATAGCACTTGTGATCACGGAGGAGAAGCCCAGCAGGCTCTGATAAAGGTGAACACTGAATGAGGTCTCCCATGTTCCCTGCAAAGCCTTGGATTCAAGAGTGGATGCTCTCCTAACCTTCTCCACAGTGGCAGAGCCACCATGAGCTCCTGTTTACTCCAAAATGCTCACAAAAATTACAGAATGTGGTTTGGAAGTGGGTTGGAAAGGGATTTTCAAGACCACATTATTCCACCCCTGCCATGGACAGGGACACCTTCCACCCGACCAAGCTGTTCCAAACCTTCACACTTGAGAAGAGCCATCAGTGACAACAACTCATTGACTTCCAGACCAGCCCCTGATACCACACAGTAAAAAGGCACCTAGAAAATATTGAATTTTCATAAAAACCACCTCCACCATAGCTTCCACCACTACAGCCAAACAGTACAGTTCTGAATTTTTTTTTTTTCTGGAGCAATTATTTTGCTTTTGGTGAAGCAACATCATAAGACCCTGAGCCTATTCAGCAGGTCATACACTTCTATCAAGGTTTCATAACAGTAACATGCTTTGCTGATGGTACATAAAATCTTTCAAGCAGTGGCAGAGATGGATAAAAACAACCTGCAAAAGCCTCCTGATGCCAAAAAGTCTATTGGCAGCTTGGCTATTTGGATTAAATTTAGTCTGCAGGACAGGGGTCACTTCAGTCACCAAGACTGTGAAGAAAAAAAGGGTATTAAAGGTCTTGTGTTTTAGAGTTTTTATGTAATGACAAAGCCATTCAATAGAGAGGTGGCAACCCTGCAGCTGGGAAATGCACTCAGCTTGCTCCTGCCACTGCCTCCTGGCATTAGAAAAAAAGGAACAATGAAAGGAAAGGATAAAATTTGCTTAGATGGGTATCTTTTAACCCTTCTGCAGGAGTCTTTAGCTAGGAACACGAGGAGGACAGAGCAGATATGGAGAATAGCAATGGACACACATCCCCTGATGTCCTGCACATGAGCACCACGTCCTGCCAAAATCACAGAGGTTTATCTTTCTCTTGCCACTGGTGTCGAGCCCGAAGAGCTCTCTGACTTTTAGAGCGGTGCTTTGTCCTTGCACATACATAAAATGCAGAATCTTTTTGACTGTTGCCAGCACCAGGAGAGGAGCTGTGAGCACAGCACCCCTTCTGTGGTGTGCTCTGCCAGCAGGATGGTGGCCACACCACCTGCCCTCGGGGGTGAAGCATGGCTGGGCATATTTTCACTGATTCCCCCAACACATCAGGCCTCAGTGCTGCCAACACACCAGAAATGAGAACAGCTATGTAGAGAACCTCTACTCAGCTTCCCACAGCTTGAGACATGGGTGACAGGCAAAACAAATTCCCCAGTGGGCGCTGAATACCAGCTGCTCCACCTCACTGCTCCTGGTGTTTTACATGGACCACTCGGATGATGGGAGGACCCCACACGTACAGCTCTGGGGATGGTGCTGGGGCAGGTGACTTGCTCTTAGATAAGCTGACCCAGGACTGATACTAGATATAAATTTGGCTGAACTTCAGATGGCTTTTGCAGAGCTGTTGAATCATCTGTGCCCTGTAGGTACCAGAGCTCAGATTACTGCACAGGAATATCACAGAATCCTAGAATGGGTTCAGTTGGAAGGGACCTTAAAGCTCATCTTGCTCCATCCCCTGCCATGGGCAGGGACAGCTCCCACTGTCCCAGGGTGCTCCAAGCCCCATCCAGCCTGGCCTTGGGCACTGCCAGGGATCCAGGGGCAGCCACAGCTGCTCTGGGCACCCTGGGCCAGGGTCTCACCCCTGACAGCATCTGCATCAGCCCCCAGCCTCTGCCAGGCAAGGCTGAACCAGCTGACACGTGTGAAGCAGCATTTACTACTCTGAGCTCTCAAGTTTATTTATCCTTCACTTCCCTGGGTGACTCTGGATCCTCTCATCAACAAACAGAAGGAAAAAAAAAAAGGCAGAAAACTTTTGCTTTCCATTTTATCTCATCTTAAATCCCCCTTGCTGACGGCTCCATTCCACTGGCACCACATGGTCCTGCAACTCCCATCCGAGCCTGTATCTTGCCCCTGAATGAGGAGACCTTGCCCTTGGAGGAGCAATCTGGGCCAAGCTGATTCCTGGGGTGTTTTACGACAGGGTGAAGCGGCAGAGTGCCTTTATGGTGTTTTGAAAGGAAATTGTACAGGAACAATGTCCCGAGCAGCGTGGCTATTGAAAACCCTTCACAAAAGGAGTTTGTCACAAGAGGAAAAGCAGCTTAATCAGTCGAACTAATCACTGTAGGTGGTTGAGTGTCCCCGAGGATCTGTAAAATTAAATATAATGGGAAAAGAAATATATCACAGCTTGCCTACGCTCCTCAGTGGAGCCGCCAGCGGATATGGGACGCTCCCTGCCTGGCCCTGAGCCCACCATGACCATCCTCTGGGCTGTCCCAAGGCAGAACCACCTCCTTGAAGACCCACTTGGCTGGGCTGGGAGGAGCCCCAGGAGGTTTCTCAGCAGTGCAGGCCCTGGTGGGGAGCTGGGACAGGGATGCCCACTGGGTGTGCTCACCCCAGATAACCCGTGCGCGGCGTGGGCGGCAGCAGGAGGGTCACGGCGCTTACACAACCCTCCTGCCTCAGGAAGAGGAAACCGTCCCTGACAGCCACCCGGGGCTCTCCAGGGAAGGAGGATATTTCTGCCTCCCTCAGCTCTGAATCTAATTAAGTCCAGAAAACGCATACACACAGAAAAAAATAATCCAGACTGTTTTTTCCTGATCATTTAAGTGCAAAGCCAAGTTAATGCAAGGAAGTAAATAAAGTCAGACAATGCTAGAGAAAACATGGGGGCATTTCTGTAATTCTGTTCTTGAAATCTTTAAGTATTTAAGGCATTCTAAAAGGACATGGGGAGAGCTCCTCAGTCTCTTTGCTCCCAACCCTTCCCTCCATGTATGAGCCAGAGGAGCTGTGCAGCCTTCTGCTGCAGCTCCCCACACAGGGGTTTTATGTAGGATGGATTCCCCAGGTGCAGAAACACCCCTCTTAAAATCTCCTCCAACAGGAGAAGGAGGAGATGACACAAAGCTCAGCCACAGCTGAAGGTGATGGTCCTTCACCTGAGGCGGGCTGTGATCCCCAACAATCCTGGCTGCGACAGGCAGGGCAGCCCCTCATGGCTTGGGTCACTCAAAGCCTGAAGACACACCAGCTGCACAGAAGAAGCACAAGAGATTGCCACTTTTTCTACTGAAAAAAGGAATTCAGGGGCCTTTTGAGAAGAGGGTATTGATTAACTCTTGGGCTTTTACTCCATTCTCTCCAGGACATAGGGTTGTTCTTCTCTCTGCCATCCATTCCTGTTCTTGGCCCCAGACAAGGAGAACCAAAAGAGCCATGAGTTACCAGCCAGCATCTCTGCACACCTAAGGATTTGCTTTTGCTAAGCTACTCAGCCTGATCTGACTTTTGAATCCAACAAGATGTTGGATCAATGTGATTTCAATGGTGCAAACTTTTTAAGACTTCCTCAAAAATCCTTTCCTGATTATTAGGAAAACTGTTCCCTTCCTCAAGTGACACAAAACCATTTCAGTACTGTTAACCAGAAGACCAAGAAGCAGGTACAACCCCATTTGTCCTATTGCAATTCCATATATTTCAACTCCATATATTCCCTGTAAAGCCTATCTGAACATGCAATGTTCTTTATCATTCCTACAAGGCTGGGGCAAGCCACTGTCCATGTATTTCCATGCACTTCCAGGCCAAAGAATTTGGCCAGCTGGACCCTACATCCCAAACAGGAGGCCAAGGGAATTGGAGGAATCTTGGACAACACAAAGTCAGCTTGTAATGCTTAAAAAATAGGGGGTTTAGGAACTTTTTGAAAAACAAGGGGCCAAACTCAGAGAGCCCACCTGCCCAAGGAGATCACATCCCACACAGCTTGTGCTGTGTTAGCAGAGTGGCACTGGGCTGGGAGAGGTTTGAGGAGAGGACTTGAGAAATGTGGGCTCTGTTGTGCCCCACATTCCACAGTATCTTTCTTCTTGCAGTAGAGGTTGTGTCACCACCCAGAAAAACTCAGTCCTTCCCTAGAGGTGGTTGCCCTTGGAAGGTCAAACTAAGCAGCCTTTGGTGCCTTTGGTATTGTATGAAAAACACCTGCCTGCGCTGCTCTCCTTCCATGATCCCAGCAAGCAGAGATGCCCTCCACCACCTGCATCAGGAGGTGGCAGTCACAGCTCCTGGCTCTAAGCCAACAGAGAGGACACAGCCCGCAGGATTCCTGCTGGGAGGGGTGGGGAGTGATACCTCTACAGCTCTGATCACAAGCTCTTTGCAGGAAGGGCCCCAGCACCTCCTGTAGGCTTTTACAGCACTGTGTGCAACCAAACCCTCCAGCAGATGTGGCTCTGATGTTGACTGCTGTGATGGAAAATGTGCCCAGTTTTTTTAATGACATCTAATTCACTCTTCATGCCTTTCTAATGCAACAAATGAAGCATGCATCTATAAAAAATCATAGCTTCCCAAATGATCTGGCTTGGAAGGGACCTTGAAGACCATTCAGGTCCAGAAGCAGGGACATCTTCCACTAGGCCAGGTTACTCAGAGCCTCATCCAACCTGGCCTTGAACACTCTGAAGGATAAGGCACCCACAAAAATGGAAAAAAAAAATGGTTGAGGAACATAAAAACATAGCACACTGCACAAGGAGAGAGCTGTGGGTCACTCCCTTGGGGTAGCTTCTTCTGAAGGGAGCCAAAGATGTGTGGCAGAGACCTCAGGGTAGGTGAGCTGTGCTCCTCCACACCACAGGGACAGCATTTCCCGAGGAAAGGTGACGGGAAGGAAGCAGGGACAGGCGCTATTTATAGCAGGGCTGAACACCAGGGCTGTTCTGCATGTGAAACAAAAGGTGCTGCACCAGCCCAACGCTGTCCCCATCTCAATGTCACTGCCACGGAGGCCAGAGAAGCCCACACACGCTCTGGGAGGGAATCAATGCCATTTGCAAGACCAGCTGGGACAAAAAGGACAGATTTCTGGGTACCAATCTGCTTTATTGGCTTTTTTTTGTAATAGCTGTGTTATATAAGTCTCCAACAAACCCAAAGGTCACCTACAACCAGGCAAGGCCAGCTGGGCCTGTGCATGGAGCAGAGGTCACGCTGGGGGCTGACCCAAGCTGGATGGCCACTTGTGAGGGTGACTCCTGCAGGAGGATGCCCAGCATGGCCACCAGGGATTTGTCAGCCTTGGATGAGGCAGGAAGAACCCCTGCACCCCATTCAGGCATCACCTGTGGGGCCCAGGGTGCTGCTCCAGGACCCACCAGCTCCAGGAGAAGAGGAAAGGCTGCCCCATGAAAACCAGACCCAGTGAGCCCAGGACTTTGGGGCCACACCTGCTTCTCAGCAACCTAGCAGGACAACCTCCTGTCTTCTTGCAAATCCACTGCAGCCCAACTTCCATCTTTGGCTGCTGCCAATTCCTCTCTAGGAAAGCAGACCTTCCTCCCTTGGGTCCAGGCATCCAGAGCTGCTTCTCAGCCCCTTCCCACCCCATGCATCACCACATGGCCCTGCTAGGCTTCCTCTAAGCCTCACTGCCTCTGATGTCCCATCCATATTCTTGCAAATTTTGACTCTCTCCATATCCAGATGAGGTTTTAAACAAAAATCCCACTACTCCCGACTGAGGTTTTATGTTTTGCCTAACATAAAACCTCACCCTGAGGAATTTTTATATCACTTGTGTGGCTCCACCAGCTCTGGAATGGAGCTTTTCTGCCTCAGAGTCATGCCTGGGACATTAAGGTAATAGCACTGCAATAAAGTGTAAACAGCTTTGTAGTCTGTGTTCTGATAAAATCTGGTTTTTTCCTATTCCCTTTCCCTCCCCCCTATTCCTTCCCTTCTCTTCCCCTACTTCTGCCATGTTTTCCGCATAAAATAAACATTCTGAGACCTAACTCACTGCTAGAAATCAATTTTAAGGAGCAAGTGCTCTCTTGGAGCAATTCAAGTGACACAAAAAGGACTAAACCTCCCCTCCTAGTCCCAAATGCACCACAGAGACAAGGGGACGCTGAAAACCTCCAGTGGCAAAACAAGTGTCATGAGGAGGGAGAGGTGAAGGAAGGGGATGGGAACCATGCCTTTTCCTTTTAAATAATTACTTTAAAAACTGCTTTTTCACTCCAGCTCCCTGTACTCAGGTCTCTCAGCTTTTAGAAATTGAAATAAATGTGGTTTTCTGGCTAAGATTTGATAGCACTGTGGAGGACTTGGGCAGAAGTGCATACCCTCTGCTCTTTCCATTTTATTTCATTTGTGACTGCTTAGGGCTGAAATGACCCCATGTCTCCTCAGGAATGATGCTGAATCAATTGGATTTTAAGGCTTTTTTCTCTTCCCCTAGGATATTATCCCAGTGCTATTGGCCAGGGCTGTATCTGACCCTGTGATCTTCCAACCCCAGCCCAAGGCACTTTCTTTTGCTATCTCTCCTTGCCATCTGTGCAGGAGACAGGGATGCCCTGGAGGACTGAATGCTTCTGTCTGCTGATGGTTTATCTGAAGGGACCAGACAGAAAAAAGGAACAGAAATGCACATCTGTCTGTTCCCTCCCATCTTTCCAACTGGCAAGATTTTTGGATGAGAGGGAAGAACCAACACAGCTCCATGGCTCATCACAGCCTTGGGCATGGGGCTTCATGGACATGGCAGAAGACCTCTTGGCCCTGAGGGTCTCTCACAAAGCATCAAGCACGGTTTGTATGTCAGAAGAAGGCCAGAGATGGAAAGAGAACCCCCTAAACTCCACTGTGGTTCCTCAGAGGAGCCCAGCCCAGTGCCTCAGTTAAGCCCACCTAGCTCAGTCCAGCAACACAGCAGACTTGGTTGTAACCATGTTTTGGAGATCACAGGGCTGCAACCCAGCGGAAATACAACCTTTTCCCACCACCTCAAATAACAAGATTAGGTTGGCTTTATGAATTGTGTACAGCTAAAAAGGAGGGAGTCCCCAGAAGGAGAGGAAACAGAGTTAGCTGCTGACAAACCATTCTGCCTACAGAAGGATGTTTATAGGTTGCCTGAGAAAACTCTTTTTAGCTCTTTTTTTGGTCCTTCAGTCAAGTTTAGGAAAATCAAACCACGCAGAGTTAACTACATCCTAACTGCTCATGAGACAAGAAGTGATGGTGAGATTTGAGGACACACTCCAAGGTGTCTGCAGGACTTCACCAAAAACGCCCCCTGTGAAAACTCAGGCACAGACGACAGTTCATTCCAGGGGAAAGCACTGGACACTTTTTCTCCTGTTTCAATCATTTTTCAAAGTCGTGGTTTTAGAATTGCTTTATTGCCCTGGGTGAGTTGTCTCAGCTGGAGCAGAACAAGTCAGCAGAAATAAAGCTGAATGTACAACTAACTCCCTTATTCCTCACTTCTTTTCACATTTAACCATAGTCACGATTCCCATCAAGGACTTTAGATTCCCTCATATAATTGAATATGCATTTTACACAATTAAATATCCAATTGACTCGATTAAATTAACTCAATGGACTGAAATCACCAATGCCACAGGAATTTGGCTGCCTGCACAGCACATCCCCTCCCTCCCACGGACACCTGAGGCTGGCTGTGACCCCCTCTGAACCAAACCATACCCACTTTCCAGGCAGCCCTGAAACTCAGCAAATTTTCATTTTTAATAGAAAAAGAGGAAGCAAATCCCAAGGACTAGAGCTTTTACAGACAAGAGTTTGCCAGCTGTCTCTCTGAGTACAAGTGGGGGGATCTGGCTATGCAGGAATAAATTCAAGGGGAAGAGAAGGTGCTTAAGGCACTCCTGGATCAATGCAGGACTCATCCCAAAATATTTTCAGGATGTTAGTGCTGAAATAAGAGTTTATGCATTGACACTGCTGAACAGCAGCACTGTCCAAAGACTCACCACAAGGTGGTTGAGGAAGATGTGCAACAAAGAAAAGATTTTAAAAAAACCCCAAACACTGAAGAGGTTTCACCTACCTCCGGTCGTTTCTCCTCCTTCTGAACAGTTTTTTGGTGTGTGCGATTTCAGCTTCATGAGGCAACGGATGGTAACCCTGTAAAACGGAGGGAAAAGCAGCCATGAGCCCCAGGAGGCACCAGCATGGAAGGGCTGAGAGTGAGACAGGGCTGGATACCCAGCATGTGAGCCTGGTAAAAGAAACAGCTCCCCCAAACATCCCTACAACATCCCAGACCCCACAAAAGCAGGTCTGAAAATCCACAGATGTGCTGCACCTCTCAGGGCTGTGGCAAGGAGCAGGGAATGAGGTTATCTGCAATTTCTGTACAGAAGAAACCACAGAGGGCAAATGGTTGGATCATGTCTGTGTAGATCCCAAACACACGATGGATAAGGAATTCACCCACTTCTCACATGACACACTAAGCCACCCAATTTCCCTGGGCTGCTGAAAAAACCAAAACCCAGCTGAAAAAATTTCTGTAAAGGAAGATGCTCAGCATCATTTTGAGGCTACCTGGGGAAACCAGTAGGAGCCACAGCTGGTAGGTCTGCTGGGCTGTGCCCTCACCCCAGTAGGAAGGGAACAACCACATCAAAAGCCTCACTGAGGCTGCCCACCATGAATGAGTCAGCCTGTGCCACCCCTGCAGCAGGGACAGGTGAGACCCACCTTGCAGGAAACAGCTGAGGTGACAAGGATGGCAAATCATGAGCCCAAGCCCAAGATGAAGGAGGGCAGATTTAGATGAGACTAGAAGCAGAAATTTTTTACTAGTAATTAGTAATTAGGGAGAAAGTCTTTAATGTGAGGGTGCTGAGGCCCTGGCCCAGGGTGCCCAGAGCAGCTGTGGCTGCCCCTGGATCCCTGGAAGTGTCCAAAACCAGGCTGGATGGGGCTTGGAGCCACCTGGGCTATCAGAAGATGTCCCTGTCCATGGCAGGGGGGTTGGAATGAGATGACCTTAAATTCCCTTCCAACCCAAAGCAATCTAGGATTCTGTGATTCCAAGACAAGGCAGTGGCAGAGCTGTGTGTTACCCCAGCTCTGCCTTCCCAGTGCCCTCTTTCCACTGAAGGTGCCGACTCTGACGTGGTCTGTTCATCTGATAAGGGGGCTGCTCTATTTACTATCCTACTATGGGCATGATGAGGCTTTGTTAATGCTCACACAGAGCTCTGAAGTTCCTGGATGAAAGGCCCTACGTAAGTACAAAGTGTTATTTATTTTCCAGGGACCACAGAGCTGTCATAACTATAATGAATTTTATTTATGCAGTATTGTCCTTCCCCAGCTGGCAATAAAAGCCCTGTAAAAGTTGCTCCTTTTATTTCCATCACCATCTATCTCAGCCTGGAGCTCCAGCCACTGCTGGGAATCACCACGTGCAAGGGGCCAGGAGGGAGCAGCCTGGGCAAGGGCTGGGTGGGGATGTGCCTCATCCAGCAGCAGCTTTGTGACATTGGCATGACAACATAACACACTGACTACAGAAAAAAGTCCCTCTCTCTTTGTGTGAAGAGCCTTTGGAAATAACAGCTTATTTCAGTAGCAGCTAGTGAGATAATAGTATTTTGAGTTTCTCCAGGGGAAGATGTAATGGAGGAGAAAGGTTCCTGGAGATGATGAATTTAGGCCAGAGAAGGCACCATCAAGTTGAGGACAGACAGGGTTTATTGTGACCATCCGTCCTGAGCACTGCAAAAAAGCCTGGAGGAGCTGCTGCTGCAGCAACCCCACAGCTCCCACGGCAGCTGAAGCCTTCCCATTCAGAGAGCTTCACTCCTCCAGGCTTCAAGCCATAAGGAACTCACTGAGCCAAAACATAAAGCTGTTAGAAAAGGTCCAAAGGAGAGCTACAATGATGGTGAGAGGTCTGGAGGGGCCACATGAAAAAGTGTCTGAGGGCACTGTGCTTGTTCAGCCTCAAGAGGAGACTGAGGCCAGACCTCACTGGGGTCTGCAGCCCCTCCCGAGGCACAGCTCTGCTCTCTGTGACAGGGACAGCACCCAGGGAATGCCTGGAGCTGTGCCAGGGAGGGTTAGTTTGGATATCAGGGAAAGGCTCTCCCCCAGAGGGTGCTGGCACTGCCCAGGCTCCCCAGGGATGGGCACAGCCCCGAGGCTGCCAGAGCTCCAGGAGCCTTTGGGCAGCGCTGCCAGGGATGCCCAGGGTGGGATTGCTGGGGGTCTGTGCACGGCTGGAGCTCGAATGGGTGATCCTGTTGGGTGGCTTCCAACTCAGAATATCCTAGAATTCCATGATTCTGTAGTAGCTTAGAATCACAGCAAAGATTCTGTAGAAGCACAGAATCCCAGAACAGTTCAGGTTGGAAAGAATCTTAAAGATCATCCAGTTAAACCCACCTGCCATCGGCAGGGACCTTTCACCAGACCAGGGTGCTCATTCTGAAACTGCCTCACTGCTGAGGGCTGCGATTTGAGTGCTCCTCATCACTCACTTTCACCATCCTTTATTTTCACTGAAGGCATTAGGAGGAGCTCGATATCTCTGAGATCTCTGTTCCTTTGAAAAAATTACTTGAAATTGGCCAACATATACCAAACTGAATGAGGAAAGGAGGAGACACAGAGAGTCCAACCCCACCAGCACAGCTAGTTTAGGAAATGAGGCTAAAAATAGTACAATAATTAGCGAGGCTGTTTCTAAATGTTGTACTACCACAGCAGGCTAACACTTGGGTGTTTTTAAGAATCTAAGCTGCATTGCAGACACATGTGCAAATACAATTACCTCGGAAAAATGAAACTATCTCCACTCCACACAAGGACCAATTTCCTCTAGTGAAGACCTCATTAAAGCTTCAGGAGCTGCCTTTCTGCTCTTTCCAACTAGAAACCACACATACAGTGGTGCATTCCTGCATGTCCTCCTTGAAGAGAAGCCCTGTGCTTCCACAGACCTCTACCCACCAGCAGCTGACGTCAATGGGATGAGAAATGAATTAATTACATGGGAAGAAGTTCCTAATCCAAGGAGCACTCCTGGAGACTGACTGTGCTATATAATAAAGGAGAACTTCGTGTCCCCATCTACGAAAATCAAACACCTCCTTTCTCCAGCTGAGCAGCTCCCTTCCTCAGTCCTCGTCGTGAGACAATGTTTTGGAAAAAAACAGTCACTGATCCCTACTCTTGTCTATTTTGGTGCCTAAACAAAGCTAAATTTGGAAGGGAGAAAAGTTGACTCTTTTTTTTTTTTTTTTTTTTTTTTTTTTTTTTTGGTGCGGCGAGCTGATGCAAAAGGAAATATCAGCAAATTACAAGTAGGGCGGAGCGGCTGGAGAAGACCAAAGGTGATGAGTGGGTGGGGATAGAATCCCAAGGGCATGGTGAGAGCTTTGATATTGATAACACAGCCCTTGTCTCGAGGCTGCTGCCCACCATGGGTCATGCAGCACAGCCTTGGAAGCGCCTTGAGCAGAGCCAGCTCACTGAGGACAAGGTGAATCTGAAAAGCAGCTCTTCCATCTTTCAGGAGACACACTCTTTCTGAAGGTCAAAATCCCTGAACAGAGCCAAAGGAAAACGTCTCTCAAGGCGGAAGACCACCCTCTGCCCTGCAGTGGGTCTACAAGAGGAATGGTTTTTCTCCTGCTTTGGCCAGAAACACCATGCTCAGATGGTCATGGTTTTCATAAGCAGG
Source organism: Zonotrichia leucophrys gambelii (assembly GCF_028769735.1). Lineage (NCBI taxonomy): Eukaryota > Metazoa > Chordata > Aves > Passeriformes > Passerellidae > Zonotrichia > Zonotrichia leucophrys. The sequence goes on from NC_088200.1 coordinate 1,466,180, forward strand.
TTTGCAACTTCTCAGTGGGCAGCAAAATCACATTTGGTCTCCTTTCCACAAGGATTTTATCTTGATATTTATTAACAGCTGGCTGGAGAAGGTAACAAACCAGCATTTCAGTGCTGCTGATTCTGAAAGCAATGGGTGTGGGAAAAGCAAAGCACAAGGAGCCCATGGTCACTGAAAGAATTGCTAATAGGGCTAATTTTCAGTTTTGGAGCTAAACACTCTGTGGTTTGCATGGTGGGGAGCTTGGAGCAGAACCTGAGACACCCAGGGGACTTCTAATGCACACATGCTCCAATTTAAATCATAAACATACATGCTCTAACAAGAAGAGCCAAAAGCTCTGGAAAAGAAGGGCTGTTCAGGAATGGTCTGCCCTCTGGGCCAGTCCCCAGGAGATCAGCTGTGATGTGTGTGACGTGCATACACGTTTTTAGGTTTTTTGAGGAAAACAACTCTTGGAGGAGGTGATGTCCAGCAAGCTCAGGTGACTGTGGTATGGCCAGATAGGGAAATCTGTCATCTACTGGAATTGCTGCAAACAGAGGACACAGGCAGCAGGTTTGAAGGCCAGTGCTCTCTTTTTGTGCTTTCCCTTCCTAATGAAGGTATCTGTCCAACCTTCATCCCTGTTCACCTGCCTGTGGGAATACCAAAAGCTGCTCCCCAGGCACATTCACATCAAAGCTCAAAGAAAGAACAAATAAAATGCTTTCAAGACCTCACTGACATTCTGCAACAACCCAAGAGCCCCACTGATACCTGCCCCTCCCCAGCAACATCCCTGTGCTGATCCCAGCCCATCCCATACCCCACCCCAGTAACCTGTGGGATACAGGCTTGGGAGAGGCATGGGGAAGAGGGGCAGGAACAGAGCAGGGAAATTGTTGGATTTAGTGTTACCCTCCTACAACAATGACTTTGCTATGATTATTCTTATGTCTCCTCTGCAGCAGGATCATCTGAACAAGCTGGAGGAGAGCACCATCTCTGCCTTATTTACTGGGGATGGTAAATTAGTAAAAGCTTAGAATGCTTTGGGCTGAAAGGGACCTTAAAGACCACCTAGTTCCACCCATCTGCGAGGAATGGGGCAGTCACAACTTCTATGGGAAGTTCTTCTTCTATGGGAAACCTGGGCCAGGGCCTGCCCACCCTCCCAGCCAGCAATTCCTCATTCCCAATGGGCCAAAATCTGTCCCTGCCCTCTGGCCCTGGGAGCCATTGCCTGGCTGCTGTCCCTGCCTGCCTTGTCCCCAGGGGCTGTGCAGCTCTCCTGGAGCCCCTGCAGGCCCTGGCAGGGGCTCTCAGGTGTCCCTGGAGCTTCTCTGGTGCAGCTGAGCAGCCCCAGCTGTGCCAGGCTGGCTCCAGAGCAGAGGGGCTCCAGCCCTGGCAGCAGCTCCGTGGCCTCCTCTGCACTGGCTGCAGCAGCTCCAGCTCCTTGTGCTGTTGGAGCCAGGGCTGGGGCAGCTCTGCAGGTGGGCTCTCACCTGAGCCCAGGGGCACAGGGGCAGGATCCCCCTGCCCTGCTGCCCATGCTGGGGATCAGCCCAGGGCAGGGGGTTCAGGCTGGGGCAGGGTCAGCCTCCCTTCCAGGAAAGCTCCCAAGTCACAATTTGATTGCAGGAATTAGGCTGAGCTTTTTTCCTGCCACTGATTCTTCTGTGACCGCCCTGAGGCAGCAAATCACAGCAACTCCTCTGGCATCTGAAATCAAAAGCATTACAGAAGAGATAGCCCTATCTGGGACCAACCTGCACCCTCCCTCCTCCTCCTCTCCTCCACTGCTGCATTCCCAAGTGCAGCTGTTTGTTGCCTGAGGTGGCTGAACTCGTGGGTGTTTCACCAAGGCTCCAGGGGCTTCTAGGGGTTTGGATTCATTGCTTAATCTGTGTGGTTTTACAGCCTGACTTTCAGATGTGAAACCTCAACCCACAAAGCAACTGCCTTCACTCATAACAACTTATTCCACCTCCTTCACAGATGTTCCCCATGCAGCAGGAATAACCCCAGCCTGTGATCCCCAAGCAGGTGAAGACACCTGAATAGGAAACAGCAACACTGAAACTCTGAGAGTGAATAGAAGGCTGAGAAAAACACTGGACTGATGGAAAAAAACAACACTCAGGTGATGAGAGGAGGAAATGATCCAGCCACAGCTCAGGATCAGTCCCGCTGGAGCTTTATCTCAAGAGCCTTTTGTGCCCTCAAGAAACATCCGCCCTTGCTTATCTTAAACAAATGGTTGCAGAAGGCCTGAACTGAACAAACAGGTTATTAGGCCTGAGGTAGGAGCTGGGAGTTTCGCTCAGTTTTATTGCACACAAAGTTCAGGGTGGGATTTCTTTTCTGGGGGAGTGGGAAGGGTGAGGTGGGGCTGGAATCACTGAGGACGCCCCATCTGCCCATGCAAAGGGAACAACAGAAATTCCGAGGCTGGAGGGAGCATAAAAAGATAAATACATTGTGGTTCCAGAAACACACTCTGTGAATTTCAAAATCCTGCAGCAAGGCTTTCACCTGCCTACAGGATGGATCGTACAGGGCAGGGAACTCCAGGACAGCACAGATCTGCATTTAACTTTCATTGTGCCAGTCCCACAATCAGGGTGCCTATGGGGCTGAATATGACAATAAATTCAGTACAACCATCCCAGCCAGCCCCTTGCATGTGAAAAACATGGCAAAGTTGCCACTGGCAGCATCCCCATCACCTCCATCCACCCAAGGCTGGCATTTCTGCTGGAGGTGATTCCAATGGAAGGTGTTTCAGCCCATGGCAGGGGCTGGAACGAGATGAGCTTTATGGCCCCTTCCAATCCAAATCCTTCTGTGAATCCATGATTCAGTGATACATGAGTATCTCTAAGTCCTGCGGGTATTTCCAGCAGAGCTCTCTCCTCAGAAGCCACTTTCCTCTTCCTCTTCCAGGAATTCCCATGGCTCTGGTCTGTCACCCACAAGGGGATTTTTTTACGTCTTAGAAGGAGAGAGCTGAGGCACAAACCAAAGCCTTGACCTGGTCTGGAGGCCATGGAAGGACACCAAAAACACTGCCAGGAAGCCACACAGAAATTATTTCCTCTCTGTTAAAATGCAAGTGATAAATCTGTTCCTTTAAATTGCAAACTATTCATATTTTCCTGTAAGGTGCTTACAATAAGAGTTGCTTCTGAATAAGCAAGCAGTTGATGGTCAACATCTAAGGAATAGAAAGTGCAACCATTTTGCAAAATACTCCCTACACAAGATAAAAGGCAGGCAAACCCTTTTATGGCTCTTTATGGTTCTACCATCCTTCCTCACCCACAACACAGCACAAGTGGGTTCTGCATGTGGACACCTTCTTCAACCTCAATGATTTGAGCCAGGGCTAAATTAAACTACAGGACTGACAAAGAAACTAATTTCCAGCCATCCAGGAACCAGAAAAGGAGGAAAACTCTCTGGGTTTTGCCACCACTGATCTATGAAGCTCTGTTGTGCAGAAGAGATGCTCTGTGGGACCTTAACAGTAGGATGTGCTGGCCTGATGAATCATGGCATAGTGCAACGTGCCCCAGAGAGGCTCTAGGAACATTTGGATAACATTGTCAGGCACAGGGTGGGATTCTTAGACATGTCCTGTGCAGGGCCAGGAGCTGGACTGCAGTGACCCTTGTGGGTGCCCTCCAGCTCAGGTCATTCTGTGGTTCTGTGATTCTAAGTAATTCCACGAGAGATGTTCCAGTTTGGAAGATTTATTGGATAACTCCATCTTTGGGGTGTACATCATAAACCACAGATTGCCAGCAGAGACTGAGTGTGCAGTTGCAGTACACATGTCTCAGTGATGGGCACAGTGGAGATGGAGGAGACTTTTTCCAAAAAAAAAAGGGTGGGATGGCTGTGACTGTGATCTGGAACTGCCACAGCCAAACATCACTCCTTAGCCATCACTAAAACCACCTGCAGTATTCCCTGTATGGCTCTGCCTTTCCCTGTTGGCCCCAAGGACACAAACTCCTGGATTCCCATTTACTGAGTGTGAATGCTCTGGTGTGCACTTCTCACAGAATAATGGGTGTTTCCATGAACCACAGACTCCACACATGCAGTCCTAGACCCAAAGAAGTATCATTCAGACACTTCTTTTCCCATCACCTCTCCTTGGTGTTTGTTACTGGCTCCCGACAGAGAGCAGACAAACAGCCAGAGGCAAGGCAGCATGGAAAATACTTGGTGGCACAAAATCCTTGGTGGCAGCCAAGCTGTCCCCCCTCATTCCTCTGCAGCCAGCTCTGGGATGGCACAGAACACACAGAGAAAGGCAGAACAACCCAGCATGGAACTCCCTGTGCGGGGTGAAGGATGCAAATGCAATTAAAGCATTAGAATAATTAGGCAAAGCATCCCAATTAAGGCATGGCCTGAACCTTCCCTGACGCCTTCTGCTGATTACTGACAGTGCGTTTTCCGGGGTCTATTTTTAACTCTTGGTCCCTGAGCTCCTGAATTATACATAATTCAGAGATAATAAAACTTTAAAAACCAGGACAAAGTCTCCTAGGAGGACCTGCCCCTGCAAACACAGCAGGAGGAGAAGGCCAAGCAGGCCCAGCTGAGGCAGGGAGATGGGACAGGCTGGAGACACTGCAGCACTGAGACAGGGTGCTCCAGACACCCGACACGGACACACGGTGCCATAGGAAGAGTATAAATAACAGACAAAAGAAATCCCCTTTTGTTACCAGAATCCGCAAATCCCAAATCAGTTACAAGCTGACTTAGGAAATGGAGCTTTTTCCCATGTTGTAGCAAAATGGGAACAATACTTTGCGAGTGGAAGTAACTCTAATTGTTTTAACTGATGTTATTTTAGTGTTGTTTAGGTTTATTGTTTATTTGTATGTATTTCCTCTACCCTGGTCAGGCTTAAAAACAAACTGTACTGTCAGCAGTAAAGCATCCCATCCATAAATAAATACATTTATCCAGTAAGTATAGTTATAACCACACCATTGCTTGGAGTCCTTAAATGCAGATTATTTAAAGAATCACTAAAATAAATCGCACTGATGAGCTGGGTTTGCTTTCCCCTGGAAAAAAGGAGTCTTTTTCAGCTAATATTGGGAATAAATCCTGCCCACATCACTTGTGACCAGGAGGCACCACACATGTTGCTTGTTTTGCAGTCTGTCCAGGTAGCCCAAACTCATCCTGAGAAAGGGCTGCACTACTCTGAAAACCTTTTCTTACATTTTCCTTGGCTTGCACCAACCTGGGGGTGAGGGAGGAATGGCTTTACCTGGGCCTTAAGACTATTTAGGAGGCTGCTACTGAAATACTTGTAATTTGAGCTATTTCAGTGCCTCCAGGACCTCACTTTTCTTTAAAATATACACTTCCTCTATGTCTGTCATGTTCCCCAGCCTGGTTTTTCCACCATCTCCATTTGTGCACCTCAGCATGCTGTTTGACCATGTCTCTCCAGCTGAGATGAAGTGAGGTGGGATGGCAGGAGGTCCCTCAACATCTCCCACTGTTTTTTCCTCACAGGAGATTCACAGGCAGAACTGGGAAAAATCCCTAGGGTGACCCATAAACACAACTGATAGGGCCTCAGGGAGTTTAGGAACCTCTAAGCTCAAAACTTTCTGTGCTATGCCCAGCATCAGTACAGTCTCCTCTGACCAGTAATGCCTGAACCTCAGTTTTGCTCCCAGGTGATGTGGGCCACATCCAAGAATATTTCCATTTCATTACTATTCAAAAAGGGTGTGTTCTCCATGCCCATCTGTGCAATCCCCCAGAACCAGGCGTCTGCTCATCTTCTTTTGGACAGCCTGAAGGAGCTTCAAGATCCTGTAAGCTCCTGGGATTTGGGACAGTGCAACAGTTATGAAACACCTTACTTATAAAGTGACAACTTCACAGCCTTACACACAACAGGTGGTTTCTTTTTTCTTTCACTATGGGTATATCCAGAGGCATTAGGAGAACTTTCTCAGTGCTCAGTGCTTGGTACTTCCCACTGGAAGTGCATGAAGTTTTTCAACACCATCAGATTGCAAGCAATAGTTTATAATTCAACAAGCTTTTTGTTTTTAAACATGATCCATATCCCTATGATCCATATGCTGCACCGTCAAAGCAAAAGGGAACTTTGGCATCATCTTTAATATGGTCATGGTAGTGGCAGCCCCTCTTGGCCCACCAGTGGGCATTTCTCACAGACCTTCATGGCTAAAGCCTGCTCCTTTCCTTTCCTTTGTCAAGTCCCTTGTGTTGTGCTGGAAACGTTCTCACACAACAGATATTCCTGTCTGCAGTTGGCTAAGACAGAGCCAATGTACTTTCCTCAGGACTATGCCTCCAAGAGAAGTCTTTTCTCCTCTCTGAAGCTGCTGCTTAGCCTAGCTCAGCCCAGAGAGATCACCATGTGAGGAATCCCATGTCTCTGACACCCTTGCTTGGGAAATATCCCAATGTGCACACGCCAATTTAATCCCATAAAAGCCTTCCTCTTCCCTTTGAAAAGTCCCACTTCTTCATGGGAGTGTGGGCTGTGCAACACAAGGGACTGGCTTCTCCTTGCCAGTTTATTGGCAGTTTGTACCTGGGGAGAAGAAACTGCTCCTTGAGCATCCATCTGATCCCTCCCAGGATTTTCCTGTTATGCACTGAGGAACTTAATTTCTCTCTTTTTTTTTTCTCATTTTTTTTTCTCATTCTCATTCAATTCTCATTCTCAAATTCATGAGAATTCCTCCTGCTGTAATGGGCTGTAATGGAGGGAAAAGCTCAGAAAACATGATGCACTTGCCACAGAGTACCAATAATATCACATCACCTATTAATTGCACTGGTGGTTTTTCACTGACCTCCTGCAGACCTCCGTGAGACACAGGCCACTTTGAAAAGTAAAACAAAGATGAGTAAGAAAGGCATGTTCATAGCTGCTTTACAGCAGTGTCCAAATGTGACACTGGAAACACATCTGGCATGTCCATCAAGAAAAGAATCCTCAAAAACTGTTTTCTATCCAAAATTGACAGAGGACAAGCAGCAGGATGTCCATATCAGTTCTCCCGAGTCTTGCAAAGTCCAAATCTCAAACCTGGCATCTCCAGAGACTGTGGCATCATTCACACATCAGCTCTCCTGCCAGAGAATGCATAACTTACAGCTGCTTTTGTAACGAGTACCAGGTGCTGGGTGAAGCCTCTTCAATTCACTTCATATTGGTCACAAGGATGCACCTTCAGGTACTTCACAAGATCCAAGTAGGGACAAAAACCATTAGATTGAGGTTGGATATTAGGAAAACTTCTGCATGGAAAGGGTTGTCAAACATGGAAGAGGGTTGCCCAGGGCAGTGGTGGATCCCTCATCCTTGGAGGAGTTTTAAAGCTGTGTGGATGGGGCACTGGGGGACATGGGTCAGTGGTGGCTTTGGCAGTGCTGGGGGGATGGCTGGACTCAATGATCTTTTTTTCCAACCTAAACCATTCTATGATTCCCTAAAAATAAGCACCAAAACTCAAGAAAGCACACAACTCCTGGATAAATTTTCATATGTCAAATGACCAGCACCAAAGACATTGCCCACTGGGATGTCCTGGGTCATGTTGCCCCTCCTCACTACTGTTTTTGCAGCTGCTTTCTTATCTCCTTGATGCCTTTGTAGCTGGCAGAATGTGGCCTGTGATGGGCTCAGCTCCAGAAGCGGGAAAGGGTCTGAGACAGCGGCCACCAAGACTGGAATGGGCAGTGAGCAGAACAGGGCAAGACAGGAAAACTGCAGATGCACTTAGTGATTACAGAGCTGGAAGGAGACACCAAACTGCTTGCTACCAGAGAGATGGTAATTTTGGGAACCAGCACATCCCCCATGTCTGCCAGTTCTTTTCTCTGCCCAAGACTCCTGCCCACCTCCATCAGCACCACAGCCACAAGCATCCTACAGATGCTCTGCCTCCAAAGTAGCTCTGAAATCACAGGGGGATCCTACAGGAGCCCTAGGATACAAAATGAGGTCTCCCAAGCCACACTCCATGCTCACCTGAGGAAATCTCCTGTGGCCTTAAATTAGGTAGACAAGTATCTCACTAAAAGTGGTTTTACACATCCTGACTGGCATTCACACATAGCAAAAGAAGGGTGGATTTAGGTTAGATTTTAGGAAGGATTTTTTCCTTCTCTAGGCTCTGGCACAGACTGCCTAGGGAAGCTGTGGCTGCCTCTGAGCCCCTGGAAGTTCCAGGTGAGGCTGAACCAGGCTTGGAGCACGCTGGGCTAGTGGAAGGTGTCTCTGCCCATGGCAGGATGTTGGAATGAGATGGTGTCTGAAGTACCTTCCAACCCAAGCCATCCTACGATTCTGTGGCACTGCTCCTTGCCTGCTTCATTTACATCCCTGTATAAGATGCTAAAGGCACATGGTTCCCTCCCTCCTGCCTGCACCTCTGCTGGGATTGCAGACAACCCAGTGAGCCAGGATCTCTCAAGCCTGCCCTTCCCAAAACCAAGTCATCAGACATCTGTGACTCTGTGCTTGGCAGCCTCAACCTTTCTCTCCTTATCACTGCCAGAAATTATTCATTTAACATCCCTGGCCTCCTGCCAGCAGAAGCGCGGTGTGAGGAGCAGAACCATCTCCTCAGCTCCTCCTGTGAACCAAAGCAACAAAAATGAGGCTCTTACTCAAGCAAATTAAAAAAGAAAAAAAATTCCCACCAGCTAAGAAAAGCTGGAGGTTAATATAAATTCCATGGGTTTGAGGGGGAAATGGAGCTGCATTCAAAGACTCGATGGCTAACCACGCTTCCTCAGTCTGGCAACTGCCCGCTCCCCCGGTAGAGTTATTGAGGAAGTTAGATGAGTGCTGTATTTGTTCCAGCTGCACATTTCCCTTAACCCCTGGTAGTGATGTTTTCAAAAAACACAGGTCTTGTTTTCTAGATGGCAGTTTTTCATTTTTGTGCGTGCCACGGCTACAGTTATTAGCTTTAAGTGCTGTCATTTGTAGATTAGAACTGAAGGAAAAAAACCCCCGTTGCCATTCTAAGAAGTCCAGGCTGGATGAGCAAAACGGGGGATTAGAAGAAGGCTTTCAGGAATTAGCTTGGAACAGGAAAGAAGAAGATAAAGCCATTATAAAAGCTTCTGCTAATACAGGAGTCTTTTTTGTTGTGTTAATGCAGCCACACAAATTCCTATGAAGATTTATTAGTCAGGTCATAGAATCTGCTCTCCTTCCTTCTTTGATGATAAAATCAAGAATATTTTCCTCCACTAACATGCTCCTTTCTCTCAACGGGGAGGAAATAAATTACACGCTTTCCCAAGACCTTGCCTGTGATATACAGAAGGCTACAGGTGAGGCTGATGCCTTCATTCCAGAGAAACAGATGCTGAAATTCAGGTGCCTGTTTAGAGGCCGCACTGTTTGGATGCTCCCTGCACGGTGAGCTCAGCCTCAGGTCTGTGGTGCCCAACACTTGATGGAGCTGGGATACACAGCACTGTCCCCTTCCAGCATCCCAGACCTGCACAGCACCCGCTGTCCTATGGAACTTCAGTCCAGCAAAGCACTTACTTTATGCGATTCTGCTCCTAAGTCTGCTATTTGCCTTGGCCTGCAGCCAGCCGAGCACTTAGGCACATGCTTAAACTTAAGCACAAGAGTAAACAGATTGAAGTCAGAGGGACTTAAAATTAAGCACATATTTCAAGGATTTGCTGGATAAGGGCCTTAACCCTGGTGTGCAGCATTTAACTGGGATGATTCCCAGCTGATTAGCTCCCCCTTTTCCTCGACCTCCCCTCCACTGGACCGGGAAACAAACGGTTTCTGTTTTGCCACTATGCTAAAGGCCTGGCATTAAAGAAACCTTGTCAAGCCTCCAGGCAAGCATGTCTTTCTTTAATTATACCTGCCTGTGAAATACCTTCCAGAAATCCCCACCCAAACAAAGCCTCAGGAAAGGAAATAACGGAAATTCTTGATGGTTTCCACGGGGGAAGCGATCCTAACCAGTGAGACGAGGCGCACGTAAGATGAGGCTGATGACTGTTCCTACTGTACACAGCTCCCAGCACAGGGAGACTCCTTAAAGCTCCAGCAGAAACTCCCAGCTACCTCAGCCCTCACCTCCCAGGGCAAGATGCTCCCTGAACCTGTCCCCTGGACGTGTCTTTCTGCACGTGTTAAGATCTGAAAAGATATTTGGTGACCACACAGGGGAAGAAGAGAGATGTGGAAACACAAAATCCATGAAACCACCCCAGCAAACTGCAGCACCCACTGGGGAGCCTTTCAAGATGCCAAACAGCTTCCAAAGGGCTGGAAGGCACTTGCAGGATGGGGATATGGTTTGCCATTCTACGCCCTTTCACATGAGCTTTTAAACTTTGTTTTGATTGCATCTACCCGTGGTAGGACCTTGGTGGCTGTGGGTAGGTAGGCAGGTCTGGTAGGGTGAAAGCCCTCTTGGCAAACAGGCCGCCACTCCAAACAGTCATCACAGGCAAGTCTTTGACAGAACAGAAAAGCAAAAGATTAGAAACCTGGACAGAGAAGATGAAGATTTTCTGTGGATTTCTTCTGAAACAGGACTGCTCTCATCAAGGAACAGTCTGGACTTGACTGCTCCAGACCAACTTGCCAGGACTTAAGAGTAGACTAAAGGACCACCACCAAGTCCTACTCTCATCCTGTATCTGTCCCCCAATAATTCACTTCTAACCATGCTCTGCTGCATTACTCTCTGCTCCTGAACAGTCAGTCCTTCCCACCAGGACTTTAACTTCTGATTTACCTGTGCTAAATATAGCCAAGGCACCAAATAACCAAGTGTCTTTGGATAAGCAAGGTGCCTGGGAAAGATGCCTGGATTCCTCCATCCAACTGCAAATCACTCTAGGTGACTACTAAATCATTCATTTTCATATGCAGAAAGACTTCTGTAGAAACACTTTGTGTTTTAATACAACCTAATGTCAGAAATATTACCTTAGATTGCCCTCGCCCAGAAGAGCACAGCCACCAGCTGCTGCACTTCAGCCTTGCCGTTCCTGAACCAACAACTCTCAGAATTTGAGGACTTGCAGAATAAATTCATGTCCTGCCTTGTATGCAAATCATGCCAGGAAAAGATGCAATAAGTGGAAGCCAAACAAGGCAGTTTTCTTCTCCTTCAGACAGGAATGTCAGGATGATCAAGTAGTCCCAGAACTCCACCTCTAACTTAGCAGGTTCCCAGCCTTAGGTACACTTGCAACCCTCGGAGCTACTTTAATTTTGTGGCCTTGCTGGCCATGAGCAGCTGGTTCTCTGGAATATAAGGAAAGGACCTGTATCTTGGGATTCTGCCACACTTCACCTGCCCTCCACTAAGGTCAACAAAGCCAATGTAATGATCACTTATACTTGGAAGCACCACCAGAATCCTGGAGCCAGACTCTGCTCGCAGAGATCAGAGTGCTGCTTCAGCACAAGGAGAAAAGGTTGAAAGAAGAACCTGCACCTTTCTTGCTTTTACCTTCAAATGTGGGCATTTGTGAAAAAAGAAGAGTTTAAATAACAAACCTGTTTGCCTAAGCACTTAAAATTGGAGCTACAAATGGTTTTCCTTTCAGCTAAAGGAAAGTGTGTAGCACGTGTAGCTCCAACACTGCGGTACTGCGAGAAGGGTGGGGGCCAGGCCCTGAATTCCACCCTGGCCCGGAGCGCTCTCGCCATTCCCTCAGAATTCCAGGCAAGACATGGGACAACTCTCCCCCACCTCTGACAGGCTTTCATAACCATGTTTGGTCTGGCTTCAGCTCTCTCAGGAGAAGAGGAGTTTCCACCCGCGAGGGGACGGAGGAGCCGCGGCGGCGCTGCTCGGATCATGTCAGGTCGCACGTACGTTTGAAGTCGGCCACGGCGTTCTCAGCGGCCAGGAGCAATCTTGCAGCGGCTGCTTCCTCCACCGCTCGCAGGGCTGAGCCTCAGGAAAGCTCTGCAGTGCGAGGAAATCCTGGCCATGGCCAGCGCAGCGTTATTGACACGGTGAGGAGATAAAAACGGCAGGAACTGCCTTGCGGCGAGATCGCCACCGCCATCCATCCACGCGGTGCCAAGCGCTGGGACACGGCCAGGCCAGGTCAAGCATGCTGCTACATGGTTAATTGTGTCAAGAAAAAAAAAAAAAAGGTGGGTTCCTACAACTTGATGAGCATGATACACTCTCCCTCTGGCAAATGCATCAGGTTTTTAGTGTATGATGTGGCTTCCTGCGTTGAACTCAACTTCTCTTAGAAGGCCACAGGTCCCACCTTCTCCTTTGGGAGCAGATACCATCTAGTCTGGCAGATATTACCTGAAAAGACAATCACTATTCATGGTGGCAGAAGCCAGCATGGGCAGCAAGTTTTGTGACTGCTCTGGAATCAAGAGAAATATCACAGAAACCTTAGCAGCCCTCTGACCAGTGCATGACCTCCTTCCTGGAGAGATGCAGGACGTCCCTTCATGACAGACAGGACTGGTGGGCACATTGGTGTGGCCCCACAGCACCCCCTGAAGACCTTCTACCCTAGGGATTGCTGGTTCAGACCTTCATGTTTTTTAATATACATCTGAGGAGAAAGTCATTGAAAGTGCTGGCTTGAAAAACCGAGTGCTGCCAGGTGGTGGTGAATCTCTGGAACAATCATAACATGTCAAACAGCTGGGCCTCCTTCAAACCCATCCTTGCTGGAGTCTGCACACCTGCAGCACACAGGCCTTGCACCTGCACAACAGGAGCCGCAGAAATTCCCCCTCTTGGACAAGCCAAGAAATGGAGGAGGTGCAGGGCTAGTGGGACGTGAGGGCTCACTCTCCCTAGGTGCGGACTGGGCCACACGTTGAGCAAGTGGGGAAGATGCTGTTGTGGCATGGAAGGAGCACCTAGGCAGGGTAAGGGGACGGATTTCCCCCCACCATGAGAAACACCCATTGGTAACTTCTCCAGGCGTAACACTGCACCAGAAATAGATCTCCTCTGAGATTTCATTTTGTTTTCTCTTTCTTCTTTTTTTTCCTTTTCGCGGGATTACTGAGTTCGCGGAGTCTCTCTTTAATGTCACATGTGTGGCTCAGGTCCCTCAGGCCCCAGCAGAAACAGCCTGGGATATTTGCACAGACCCCTCACAATGGAAGGAAGAGGGTGTAGGAGGGAGGATCAGGCTGCTGACCCCTTTATTGTTCTTGGGCCAGAAGAAAGCTTCCTCCTGGCTTAAGAACCACGGCGCTGAAAAAGTTTTCCAGCCAAAACGAGTCAGATGGAGTCACTGGGTGGTGGTTTTTATTATTTTTTTTTTCTTTCTCCTTCCCCTGCCTCCCCCTTCGGTCAAGCGACGGGGAGTCACAGGGTTGTGCTCCATTCACAAAATACCTGCTGCACATCACGTAGTCCTTCCCCCCGACGGTGGGGAAAGGCGCTGTAACCCAAGCAAATGAAAATAAACCTTTTTTTTTTTCCTTTCTCTGCAGATTTGAAAAAAAAAAAAAAAGAAAGAAAAAAGGGAAGAAAGGACCCTGCTCCCAGACTGACGCCTCCAGCGTGCGCCCGCCAGGGAAGGGGTAGGCGGAGGGGGGAAACAAGACGACGATATGAAAGAAAACAAAAACAGCAAATTCTGCTCTGAAAGGATTAAATGGAGGTTTTCCAAAAAAACACCCCGCCATTATATAACGAGGCTTAGCTCGGAGTCACCGGGGTCACACGATGCAGCAGACTGGAAAAACCAAAGCGCAGTGTAGCCTTTTAATTGTTAAGCCAACCATAAAAAAAATAAAATAGAAAACCGATATTGGGATCGCACGACACGAAGTGTCCACTCATATACTGATGTTCAGGGTACCTTTTTTACCCCCTTTTCTCTTTCTGGCTAAAACACCATTTCGGTGTGAGCCTGACTCCGTGCCTTGGTGCTTATCGGGGTGGTGACCTGTTGTGCCGGGACACGGCCGGCTCAGGGAGCGCGGGGACTGCGCCGCCTCCTGAAGCACTGAGGGACACGGGGCTGGCTTTGCTCTGACAGCAAAATAAAGCACCACTGGAAACCTTATCACAACAATCCAGATATCAAATCACACCCCCGAGCTTCCAGATCAAGATCTGCATGCAAGGAGATGATCTTTTAGCAAGCAGGTTGCATCTAGGAGCCGCCATCCACAGCCACCTGCCTAGTCCCCATGTTCTCCATACCCTTCAGGCTGAGTTGGTTACAACCACAGGCAGTCCTGAAGCTTTTTCCTCCCTGATGTCTCCCAGCACTGTCTACACCAGAGACAGCCTCATACAATTACAGAACCATTTAGGTTGGTAAAGACCTCCTCAAGATCATCTAGCCTCACCATTCCCCCAGCATTGTCCAGCCCACCACTAACCCATGTCTCCAGATGCCACATCCACATGGCTTTTACATCTCTCCAGGGATAGGAACTCTACCATTGCACTGGTGAACCCATTTCCTTGTTTAACAACCCTTTCCATTAAGAATTTTTTCCCTAATATCCAACTAAACCTCCCTTGGTGCAACTTGAGGCTGTTTCCTCTTGTCCTGTTGCTCATTACAGAGAGAGAACAACTAACTCTACCCTACAACACCTCCTCCCAAGCAGCTCTAAGATCCTGGATGCAGGGCTGAACAAGCTCATGGGCAAGAGGGATGGGAACAACCCAAACAAGAAGAAAACCTTGGAAAACCAAGCTTTCATTAACGACAGGCCCAATGGCTGGAGTAAAGCAGCCACTGTTGTCATTCTGTGGTGTGCCCAGGGAGTCCAGCAGCAGCAGTTGGGATGGTGCCATCAGGCTGGAAACCTGGGTATCATTCTGAACTCATGTTTTTCTTTGAATTACAAGAACAAATCTGTGTTTCACACTTGAATCTTAAAAACTGCCTTTGGTCTGGATTATGGCTGTGGAACAATTATGGAACAAGACAGGTGCCTCAACTCTCCTGCTGCTCCTCCAAACTATGTACATGTAACTACTGACCCCAAATATTCTCATTCTCATCTAGAAAATGTGCAGCAACCTAAACTTAAGGAATATGTATTTTTACATTTTATTTGTGCAGAGCACCAAGGGGAAGGCTGGCCAGCTGAAGGCGCACACACAGCCCAAATGCTTTAGGAAATGTCATTGCTCACAGATGCTCGATGGAGCAAATATCAGCAGTCCCTTCCCCAGAACTAACCAGCAGAAGCAATCCACATCTTCTGTGATACCTGCTTATTTTGTCCAGCCAAAGTCTTATTTTTCCCAGCCAAAGGAAACAAACAGCTCCTATAACCTCACATATTTTCTTTCCGTTTGGAGAGGGCACCTCAGAAGAATATACAATAAGAAATGAAATAATGAAGTGGGTCACAAAAGCAGGAAGAAATGAAGCTTTATCATTCTCCAGTGGTTTCGCTGCTCATACATAACAAGAATTACTAAAAAAAATAAAAAAAAAAGAAGAATGAAAAAGAAAGCAAGCTAACAATGAGGAGTTTCTCCACAACAGGAGGAACAGGAGAAGGATAAAGAGGAATAGCCCTGGGAGACATAGACACGGGCAGTGTTGTGCAGTCAAAGGTGTGGAGACATTACACTTGCTATTCCTGCTAGCCCAAATGAAATCAATCAAGGCCACCATCCAGCAAAGGCATTTTGAGGAGGCCACAGAGTTTTCTTTCACTGACCATGCCAGCATGTGTACATTTGAGCCATTTCCAGAGCCAGCAGGGAAGTTAATGGAGTATCCCTGGAAGTGTCCCAAGGCCAAGCTGGATGGGTCTCTGAGGAAACTGGTCTAGTGGAAGTTGTCCCTGCCCAAGGCAGAGGAATTGGAACAATACAATCTTTAAGGTCCCTTCCAACCTAAACCATTTCATGACCTTGAAAAAACCCAACCACCAAAAGTACTTCTAAAATAATAAAATGAGGGACAATACAAATGTAGGACTAAAAGGACCTCTGGGTTACAGAGCTTGGTCTGCTACCACAGTGAGGACACCATTTAATCCCTTCATAAACAGTCTTTATTTTCCCCGTGGAAGAGACATCCAGGCGTCGTGTGCAGCAATAAATTTCCCACTTAAATGACAATCTTTGACCAAACCACCCTGCATTGCAATAAACACTTACCCTACCACTAAATACCTATATTTACACCCATAGCTATATATACATCCCTCCAAGCTGAATGGGATTCACTTACCTGCTGCCTCCGGGCAGGAAATTCGCATTTTAAGAACTTCTGGTCTCATTTATTGTATTGCTTTCTATTCCCACAACATCAGAGGAAAGGCAGCAGAAAAGGGTGGGGGAGCATCTTCTGGTTAAGAAGAAATTTATAAATGTGACAGGAAACATTAAACTCCTATTTTGTCGGACCAGGGACCAGGACATTAGCAGGATTTTTAGAGAGCGAGGTGTTTCTAGGCTCTCCAGGTCCCTCTGACAACGGGGAAGTATGCACGTCTCCCTTCTCTGGTCCTCTGGTATGCCTACTTTTTTTTTTTTTGGGAGAGAAAATTCCTTCCTTCCCTTCATTTTATTAAAAATTCATCTCTTTTACAGAGAGCAGGGAAGGGGATTAGGATGTGGAAATAGCCAAGCCAGCAGAAATAGCTGCTTGACCAAGGTGACATTGAGTTTTTACTTGGGATCTTTAGGAATCTGGATTTTTTTTTCTTAGCTACTTTAAATAATATTTTAAAACTTTGATCATTCCTCCACATTACTTCCACGTTGCAGGAAAATATTCAGCAAATTCAAGGGAGTGCAGCAAAAACCCTCTCAGTTTTCTAATTAATCCCCTGAGAAAAAAAGGGAGAAGAAAATGTAACACTATTGAGAAGTTAAAATTCAGGCAGGATTTAAGGGGTGTGTTTTGGAGTCTATAGAAATTACTGGGAAAAACCAAAACAGGTTTGCTTTGGATATTATAGAGCTGCATAAAAGCAAACCTTTCTGAAAGGGAAGACAGCTGTAAAGCTGGGGAAAATCCAAGTAGCTCCCTGGTGTGTTTAAGCCAGAGCATAATGTGGTGACATTTTTGAGTCTGAAATGCCTACTGAGCTGTTATTTATACCCCAGCACAATTCCCTTTGCCCAAACCAGTTAATTCCCCAGAAAGCTGCAGTTCACAGGACCAAAATTTCTGGATTCCTTAAAAGTAAAACAGAGCATCTTTCTCCATCATTCTCCCAGGAACAGCTCTTCCATATCCCTACTTCTTTGTGGTCCCTGGTCATGAACCCAAAATCCAGCACTTCCGATTGGTAAGCCCAACATCCTAGCCCCAACATCTCTTTGTGTCCATTCCTCTGTCATCTCAGCCTGAGGAAAAGCTGCAAAGCCAACCACATCCCATTATTAATCTTATTTTGTGGTACAAACCAGTGGCTGGCAAACTGAGGTCCAAGGAATAGAGTCAGTCCTGCAGTGGGGAAACCGTGGTGCCCATCTCCCTCATCGTGAGGCCAGCATGTCCTTAACTTGGGGTGGATACAACAAGGGACCGGTGGAAATGTGAGTGTTCAGGAGAACATCCCACCCCTGACAGGGCAGCAGCACCTCCAGAGAAAGGGAGAACCCCTCAGCACATCTGGAACTGCTCTGGTGCGAGGAGCACTATGCCAGACTGAACCCTGCCAGAGCATCCCATGGGAGATACATGGAGTTGAGGATTGTGTGGGCAAAGGTGGGATTTCCAGGGAGTCATTAGATGGGACATGTTTAACCTCTAAGAACCAGCTCCCCTCAGGGCTTTAGTAGCTGAGAGGGTCTCACACCCCTCTGGTTTTGACCTCATTCTGCTCAAATCCAAAATGCAGCTCACCCAAATTCAGCCCCAGGTGCAGAGAAACACCTGCAGGTTTCCCCAGGCTGGACATGCACTCTGAGCCCAAGGTGGATGAAGAGCAGCGTGCCCTGGCACAGGAGGGTGAGAAACACTGCAGAGTGGGGTTTCTGCTTGCAAAAAGCCTTGGGAAAAGCCTCATTTGCTCTGCCCAGAGCAGCGTCGCAGGGCCATGCAGCGAGGCCGCAGTGCCCTCTAGTGCCGCAAGGCTCCCCTCTGCCACCAGCCCTGTCCCCGCGGCCACCAAACACCGCCAAACTCCAGAGCTGCTGCCTAAACCACCCTTGTCCCTCCCACCTTCCCTCCCTGCTCATCCCAAACCCCTGACCAGCCAATCCAGCTGGGGTGTGAGAACATGCCAATGCCTCCTAGCCTGGCAAGCACAGCAGCCGGGCCCTAATTCGGAGCAGCTGACCAGGAGCCACTACAGAACAAGATCTCTGTGCCCACCAGGGTGGGAAGACACTCCCAGGAATTGTGAGTCAGCACTGCAACATCTGCCTGACAGCCAGAAGAGCAACACCAGTCCTGAGAAGAGAGAGCATGTATCATTTTCCACAATCAGGAACCCGCTCTGAGCCATAATAATGATAATAATAATAACAATAATGATAAAAATAACAACAACAATAACAATTTTAATAATGATAATGATAAAAAAATAATGATAATAATAAAGTAATGATAATAATAAAATAATAATGGAAATATCAAAGTTCCTGGTCATTTCTCCAGTATTTTGTTTATACACTGAATAAGGCTATTGGGCTTATTCAAAATAAGGTTATGGTATTAGGAAATTGGATATTAGGAAAAATTTCTTAATGGAAAAGGCTGTCAGACCTTGGCACAGGCTACCCAGGGCAGTAGTGGAATTCCTAATCCCAATCCCTGGAGGCGTTTAAATGCCATGTGGATGTGGCACTTGAGAACATGGGTCAGTGGTGGCCTTGGCAGTGCTGGGGGAATGGCTGGACTCTGGGATCTTATGAGCCTTTTCCAGCTTCAATGCTTCTCTGATTCTGTGGTATGAAAAGACCACCATAATCTGAAAAACCCACTAGAAGATCTACCCATTCCTGCACATCTGACAAAACTTTCAGGGTTTGTAACCTTCAGGGATCACAGGGACTGTGCTCTGCCAACAGAGCCCAGGCCCATGGGAACCTGGGAGGTGATGACCTGCATGGGACATTCACAGCCTTGCTCCAGGACCTCTCCAGTGTGCTCTGGAGATCTCCATGGCCTTGTCTGCCTTCCTTGGCAATAGTGGCCTTAACTCTGGCATGGGAGTGATGCTGGAGGGGCTATAGGTGACCACAGCAGTTTGCCCTCTCTGGCCCACGTGATGGTCACTGTCAGCGGGGTTAAATGCAACCAAAAAAGGGTCACAGAAAGGCTGTGCCTCACTGGAAGCCATGGCAAATCAAAAGCTTTTTACTCAGGAGCAGAGCTCTGACTCCTAATACATTGTGACCTGTACTCAAGTAAGTCTTGGCTCTCTGACAGGGACTTTCCACAGTGGTTTTAGCTGTTCCTGTATTGGAAAGACCCTTGGGACATGGGCTTGTCAGGCAAGAAACCTTCTCTGAAGGCAGCGCTGTGCCCACACACTCTGGGCAGATTCCAGCAGGACGTGGGGGCCAGGAGAAGTAATCCCCCATGTTGGGGCTCCTAGGGAGGCACCCCAACCTTTTCATACATGGTGGACACATAAAGGACATGAGGGCTAGTGAGACCCTGTGAGTGACAGCAGGGACACAGAGCACAAGGGGCACACTCCACATGGACCAGGCCACTCCCAGTGGGAGGGGATGCCAGGCAGAGGGATCAGCCCGCCCCAGATCCACCAGCACAGCGCAGCCTGTTAGGAAAGGGCCACACTGCCATGAGCTGTGAAAGAGGAGCAACCTGGGTTGCCTAACATGCTCGGTGAAATGAGAACTGCCAAGCCTTGCAGTGTAGAAGGAGCAGACAAGAGAGGAGGTGGTGAGACAGCTCCATATGGTGATAGTGAACAACACCACACCATCAAAGACCGGCCTGAGGGCACCACAGAGACCTGTTCTCCTGCTACCACCTCCCTGGAAGGATCAGTGATGTGCAGGGTCCAGGAACAAGCCCTCACACCAGTGCTGGACACCAATCTCCCCTCCTTGCCTGCAGTGCAACAGCAAAGGGATTGCTTGCCCATAACCTATCCTCTCCCGCTGGACACCTGGGTTGGCTTATCTCTCTTTGGTAACCTTCCATATCTGACCAAACCCACATGAGAACTGGGGGATCTCTGCACCCTACAGAGCTGACAGGGAAGGAACATGGGTACCTCAGATGGGAATCATCCAGCCCTTCCCAGAGGCCTACAATGAGATGCAACAATCCATGTCCCAGCGTGCCCATGCCTCACCTGGGGCAGGAACCCCAAGTGACCAGCCCATGCACAGCTCCCACCTTTACTCACATGAACTCTAAGGTCTGTCTTGAAAATACTTGTCCGTGAGAAGAGGTCCCAAGGAAAATGGGCAAAGCTGCCTGTGGGTCCCTCAATTCAGGTGATTTTCAGCACCAGGAGAAAAGCAGCACAACATCAAGGCTAAAGGAAGAACCTGCAGCTTGCTTGCTTTTGCTTTCAAACACAGGCATGTGTGAAAAGGAAGAGTTTAAATAACAAATCTGTTTGCCTAAGCACCTATAGGCTGAACTACAAACCGGATCAGGAATCCTGGTGCTTCTAATCCTGTTTGGACAAAATCAGGAACGCAGTGGTGCTAAGAGGAATGTGAACAACTTAGAGTCTGCCTTTCTCCTAAGGAGCTTCTCCCTTGTTTCTCTTCCAACAAGGAAGCTGGATGACGACTGCAGCCAGAAGAGAAACAAGCAGTTTATTGTAACTGCAAGCATATGACAAAAAGGGTCAAGAATTAGTAAGGAAACGGAAGGAGATGAGCTGAAGGCAGTAAGATGCCAAACCAAATGATATCAATGCCATCTTCCAAGTTTATCCCATTACAACAATAAAGCCCAGTATGCCTTTCAGAAGTGCCACATTTCCCCCTCCTAAAACACAAGACAAGGAGCAGCTGGGCAGTGAAGGCGCATTCCCACATTCAAAGAAGGACAAGCCCATACCAAAGGCACGAGTTCAGCAAATTGAAAGTCAAACTCTGCAGTACACAAGTCCAGAAACCACTTGGGACACATCCCAAAACTCGCTGCTTGTGTCTAGCAGCATTTACAGCACAGCCCTGTGACATGCAGCCCCCTGTGTCCTTTGTGAGTTGCAGCAGTTCCACAGGAAGGAGCAGGGTAGATCTTGCTCAGAAAAGCTGCAACTTCTCCATCCCTGAAAGTATCCAAGGCCAGGCTGGACAGGGCTTGGAGCAGCCTGGGGGAGTGGAAGGTGTCCCTGCCCATGGCAGGGGGTGGGATGGGGACAAGCCTTAAGCTCCCTTCCAATCCAAGCTTTGTATAGGATAGCATTTGCGATTCCATGTTCCTATGATCTTGTGGAACATGAACTCTTGGGTTATTTTCTCTGGTAAATGTACATTTTGCCAAGGGCTCGCTTGCCAAGGACTCTGAAGACTAAATCTGGGACCAGAGCACTTGCATGTGACACATCCAAGCCTGAACAACTTCCCAAGTGCCTGCCAAAGGGAGCAAAAGCAAAAGGCATTGAGCCAGCCCTCCCTGTGACGTCTTCATGACGCCAGGGTGATTATGTGGTCTCCTTCAACAAAACAGCTGATGTGGAAATGGAGGGAATGATAAAGACTCTTTCTGCATCTGAGTTGTGCATCCCTATGCAGCAGATGCTCCCTGGTGTGCAGTAAAAAGCACGTCTTATGAATGGAGAACACTTACCTTCAAAAGAGTAATTTTTGGCAGCACTTTGGTGAATTAGTGCCCAAATCCTACTGCAGACTCCTGTGAGTAAGGAAGGATGAAGAGGTAATGGCTCATGAGCTGAGCCAAGGCAATGACCGCATGAGCTCCTGGTCATGAAGCTTTCAAAAATAAAAACCTGTTCACCAGTAAAAACAAGAACCTCAGATGGATTTTGAAAGGATGGGCCAAGAGAAAGCTTCAAATTTCGAGTTGTGGAGGAGTTGTGAAGCCTGTGCATGTCCACAAGATGGCAGAGCACACCACGCTGTGAGAGCATCCCCAAGGACTGGGATGCACGAATTCCAAACAAAAGAAGAGGATCTGGGGAAAGGTCGCCTATTTTGCTTTGTTTATTTTTCCACCTTTTAATTGCCAAACAGTCATAGGCTTTCCCTGCAATATTTTGTTAAAATACTATTGATAGATTTCAGCAGAAAAACTCATGAATAGGGGGATATTAACACCCAGATATCCAGAACAGTCTGCTCAACCCCCAGATAACCACAATATTCTGCATAATTAGGGACATCTCTGCATGTCTCTGTAGACACCTATACAGACCCGGATGTACACTGGAGATTAGTTCAAGATTCATGTCCTGTGTCTATCACACTTTAACACCAAAGGCACACAAATCTCCAAGCAGCCTGTAAGCAAGGCTCCCTATCTCTCTCAAACATGGTGCT
This sequence comes from Zonotrichia leucophrys gambelii, assembly GCF_028769735.1. Classification (NCBI taxonomy): domain Eukaryota; kingdom Metazoa; phylum Chordata; class Aves; order Passeriformes; family Passerellidae; genus Zonotrichia; species Zonotrichia leucophrys. Next base: position 1,488,625 of record NC_088200.1, read on the forward strand.
TTTAACCTTTCCATGGCTGCTGAAGAACACCCAGCAGCTAAACACTTCCATCTGAATTGTGCTGGAGGATGCTTGGACCACCCCAGTTGTGCTGGAGGGTGCTTGGACTGGTTCAGTCACACTGGAGGATGCTCAGACTACCCCAGTGGAGCTGGAGGATGCTCAGACTGGCCCCTCCATCTGTGCTTGCCTGCTGCAAGCAGCCCGTGAGCTCTCAAACCCAGAACAGGAGTTTATGTATCACCAACCTGAAAAGCCTCTTCCTCAGGATGCAACCCCCATGAACATAACAACCCCACGGGGTGAAGGATTTTCCTTTCAGAGGCTCACACAAAGGAACATCTTCCCTTATGCCCCCCCTCCACTGCTCCACAGAGCCATTGAAAACAAGGGATGAGGAGCAGCAAAATCACTGTCAGCATTGCACGGCTGCATTAAAATCCAGTTAACAATGATATGTCAGGATTAAGCCAGCTGCCTGCAAGTATTTCACTTGTCCATGTTGAACAAGATCAACCCTCACCCAGAGCTACCTGGGTCCTAGCTCCCACAGACACATATGGCTGCCTGCACATGCCAAGGTAAGCATGTCTGCAAATCAATGCAGCACTGCACGAGTCTGCCTGAGGCACGAACAAAACATCGAATCCAGCATTCCCACTAGATCTTCCAGCTTTGAGACGTCACACCAATAATTAAGCCAGATATTAATGGATATATTGGAATGAATTCATTATATTCAATGTACTCCTAGGACATGATGAAATGATAGCCAGACCAGGAGGACCTAGCTTATTTAACAGCTGTTGATTAAAACCCTCTTGAAGGTAATCAGCTCCTCGCACCAAAGATGGTTTGATTCTTCATTTCCAATTATCCCCCAGGGAAACTAACTGTATTTTGCAGAATTAATGGGGTTTGTATCAGCTGAACCTGATGTTTTTTCCCTGTGACCTAAAGTCCAGACATACCAAACATGGAAGAGACTGAGCAGGAAGCAGCTGCAGGCAGTGCTCCTCCCTGCCAAAGTCAGCTGCCCTTCTCCACTCCTTCATGCACTCAGTGCCAAATAGTTCACCCAAAAGAAACAGAAAGGCAGATTGTCACATGGTCTGCAGGATGAGCAAAGCTCTTCCTCACATGATGTGGGAGCAAGAAGCCTGGCTGCTGGAATCCAAAATGCAAGGAATTCTCAGAACTTTGGGGCTGTAAACCAAAGCTTAGAATGAAAAGAGATAAACACAAGTTTTGATTTGAGACCTTGGAAAAGGCTCCCAAACTTAAGTGCTAAAAGTGAGAATGTAGATTTATAGTTTAAGGCAGACACAGGTTAAGCTAAGTAGAAGAAAGTTTAGAGCTTTTGAGTTTAAGACAGGAAAAATAAAAGTGGTTACAGAGGTGAACAAGGAGTTTAGAATGCAGTGCTGTAGGTTTGTGTATCACAACACGATTGGCTAAGAAAGCTCACATTGCAGCATAGGTCCGTAAGACAAAATATTTAAGGGTTAGGTCAAAAACATAAATATCCTTGTTGGCAGTTTATTACTTAATAAATCCTTAACAGGTCTTGTAACTAGAGGTCTTGTGACCTTCTGAACCATGCAATGAAGATGTGAGCCAAACTCAGCCTTCCTGCCTATGTAAAAGATTAAAAAAAAAATAAATCACACCATCTAAACCTACTCAGAGGTCTCATTTCTAATTCATTCAAAATTCCCACACTTGGTGAGCTCTTGGCTCAGCACTGAAAAGGGTAACACTACCACAGCACATGAGATGTTTTCATCCTTGCCTCTAGAGGCAAAGAGGTTTCAGCAAAAACACGCTGAGCATCCTCTGAAACTTGCCTAACTTAGGGAACTCAGCTCCTTTGAGGACTAGGGCTCTGTAAAATGGAAGACTACATGATGCTGACAAATTGACTTTTTCAACCTCTCTTCTGAACTGCAGGGTCTCATCCTGCTATTCCACAACATTCCACGCTTCAGAGGTCATTTAACCAGAACTGCCAAAACTGCACAGAGAGATCTGGAGAAAGAACAGGCTGGAGAGAACACACACATGGATTACCACTGCATGTAAACATGGGCACTGCCCAAAGGGGCAATACCTGGGTCAGCACACAGGCACTGCTGGCTTCCTGGCAGCAATTTATTTTGGAGCTGTCAAGAGGGGATGATGCTTTTCAGAATATCCTTTTCTTCAACATATGAGCCCTGTGTACATCCACATGTATACACACATAGGTATATACTGCCCTCAGTGTTATCACCTCCCAACAAAGTCTGGGTGGTAATTGCCCTTGCCCAGCACCAACACCTGAAACCACAGGCACAAATCTCCATCCCAACCCCTAAGGGACCACAGCCCAGCAGCTCTCCCACTCCTGAGGAGGTTTCCTAAGGGAACAGAAGGCAGGGAAGGCTCTGCTGCTGGTGCCCACCATGGCAGGGGCAGGTGTTCTCATCACCTACCTGCCACACTGGAAGGACTTTCTCTATGTCGTTCAGGTTGATGCTGTCACCATCCTCGTACTTCCCCTTTCCAAGCCTGTGGCAAGAGGAAAACAAAACAAAAGCACGTGAAAACTTGTTGGAGACACAGTTAATTTTCTATTACAGCACAAGGGGAATATCAGTTGTTGCTGTAAAGGCCTCTCATGGAAACAAAGAGGCTCTCTCTGGAGCAAGTGTGCTGTGCCTCCAAAACACTCCCACACAGGCGTAAAGCTGTTAATACAAAATTAAATGCTTTGCTCAGTCCTCTCCACCTGCACCATCTGCCACAGCTTGCAAACACTTTTGGTAGCAGCAGCAGTGAGAAAATCAAAGGCAGTCCTGAGCCCAGACCAAGCAAAACTGAAAGCACAGCCCACCTGGACAGCAGAAATGAGAGCACAAAGAGAGTAATGAAAAACGTTTCCTTTGAAGCGCTGCTCATTTGCTGGTCTCCACGGGAGCTCCAGCTCCCCTGATGAGAAAGGTGTTGAAAATCAGCAAACACACACCTCAGACAGGAAGCAGCAATCAATACAAATATAAACAGACAATTTGAAAGACAAAGAAATTGGGATGAGAAGTCAAGCACTCACACACCATACATAGAATTGGCAGCTGAAGGACTTTCTTGGAACAAGAAATCAAAAAAAACAATTCAAAGATAATTACTAGTTTGGTGCAAAGAGTTTGTGATGATACAGAAAAAGAAAGAAATGGTCAATAATTATCATTCTTCTATGTTCACAAACAACAGAGATGGTCTTTCTTCATTATGCAAGAATGATATTTTTTTTTTTTGTCAGTTAGAAGCAAGATAGTGTTAAATGAGATACAGCAGAGACTTTGGTAGCAGCAGACTCAGGTAATCAGTGCCTAGAAGTCAGAGAAAAACAGATCTTGGAATTAGAGAAAATGGGAGAAAAAAATTGAGAAAAACGGCACATGCTGAAGTACCAGGCTCAAAATCCAGCAAACTGAAGGGAAGCAATTTAATTAACCCTAATCAACTTGGGAACCCTGGTTTAGTAAAAGGTATCTCTGACCATGGCAGGGGGGCTGGACTAGATGATCTTGAAGATCCCTTCCAACCCAAACCATTCTGTGATTCTGTATTTATTGGAAATCAGAGGTGCTCAACAATTGACTTTCCATCATAGCTGAAATGCTGACTGACTTACAAAGGCAAGAAAATAGTGTGCATACACATACAGAAGCACAAATCTGAAAAAATATTTATATGTATGTATTCATATAGATGAGAAAAATCATGTCACACATCTGGGTACAAACAGTGCCAGCTGCAGGTGCAGAACACAAGTGTATTGTAGGAAAAGGTCATCTGAAAAGGGTGGGGACTGTCCCAGGCTGAATTTCTGATGCTGAACTGTGGCAAAAAGGCACAGGGATGAAGAGGAGGCAGGGATTAGGGGGAAGAAGGCAGCTTTCCTCTGGAGACAGCATGGCTGAGCCCCAGCTACAGAACCACAGGCAGTGCTGGCAATCGTGTTTCAAAGAGGCCACAGGGAAATTCCTTAGAGCACCTGAAAAACTCAAGTGATACATGTGCTTGGGAGATACCTGGAACGAAGAGAAAATACCAGCTACAAAAGGATGTTTGATCTGGAAGAGTGCAAGCAGAGCAAGAGCTAGCACTGGAAGTTAAAGCCAAATAAATTCAGGTCAGAAACACAGCACAGCTCCCTGCTTTTTCTTAACTGTTCCACTTGTGATTACTCAGCATGCCACCAAACAGCATCTCCCTATAAAAGCAGGTGTCTCCCTGGAGGAAAACGTTTCGCCCAACCAAAAGTCACTTGAGGTCACACAACTGGATGCAACTCCATGGCCAGCCTTAGGCAACTGATCAGACTGAGGAATAAAATGGTTCTTTTAGTGTTGAAAACACACACTGAACAGCATAGTCCTTTCTTTCCCCCCTATTATTTTTTTCACTGCACAGCTAAATTTTTTAAAAAAGCTTCCCATTCAAGCAAGAGGGGAAAATGCCTAGCTAGCAGGTGGAGATTCATGGAGGCTCAGCAAGCTGAATCTCGGCACAGATTCACCACAGAGAGCTGATGAATGCACAATACAGTCAGCTTTAGAAATCAAAAAAATAAGAACAATTTTGTCTTTCTTTGTGCTTCCTCTGTCCTAGCCAGGTTACTTACATGGCATGCATTTTGGAACATGCACTGTTTTATGCTGATAGCATCTGCTTAACTTTTCTGCAGATACAATAATTTTTACTCCACTTTAACAGCTGCAACATTTAGGAGTGATTAAATATCTCACCTCCACAGTGCCTCCTCTACCTGTTTGCAATGTGGGCATTCACAATACATTAAGAACGAGAGGAGAAGCACAACAACAACCCTGCTGCATCCTCCCTGCAGCAGCTGTCACTGACAGGATCACTAGGCTAGTGCCATCAACCATGGAGCATATTATATCTTTTTTTACAGAGGAAGCACATTATATCTTATTTTACAGAGGGCCCCTTCATACCATTTTTCAAACTCATATGAAAAAATCAGATTGAACTTGACTAAGAGACTTTGTGACTTAGAAATTTAGTGTTGTGTTGCTCCAAATGTTCTGAAAATTGCTTTTTATAAATCTGCAGCATACCTTACAGAGCAGAAAAAAAGGTTGTCTGAGTCTTCCTGTCCCTGTATGGTGCAGGAGCCTACTGCAGATGCTGAGCCTGGGCTGGTATGGGCTTTCTGGCCTGGCTGGATGTTTCCGATTGTTTTCCAATTGTTCTAATAACAATTCTAAACTTGTCTTCTAAACAAGATGTGCAGACCAGGCATATGGCACTGGCCAGTACTTTGGCAAAACCAAATTATCAGCAGAAAAATGTCTCCAAGAGAAGATTTCCACCCCTGCAAACAAAATGGCAGTGACGGAACATCAGCTGCAACCCCATCTTTTAGACCTGTTCTAATTTTTTTCCTTCCTCTATGCTCTGAGTGATAGCATGAGGAAAACCCGATCTACAGAATCATGGAATTGTTATGGTTGGAAAAGACCTCTGGGAGCACCAAGTCCAAGCATTCCCTTGGCCCTGCCAAAGGCATCACTGACCAGTGTCCCCAAGTGCCACATCCACATGGTTTTTAAACCTCTTCAGGGATGGCAACTCCATCCCTGCCCTGGGCAGCTGTGCCAGGGCTGGACAAGCCTTTCCATGAAGAAACGGTTCCTAACATCCAACCTACACATCCCCATATGCAACGTGAGGCCTTTGCCCTTATCCTATCATTTGTTACAGGGCAGAAGAGCCCAGCTCCTACCTGGCTGCACCCTCCTGAGTGGGAGTGATTGTTTCTCCATCTGCAGAGAACCTGCAGGGAAATGGTGATTCCCATCCAGGCAACGCTGGTGAGCCACTTGGTGCAGCACACATTTACTTGGTTTGACCAACCAACAACCAGTAAGGAATCCAGAAATACCAGGGAAACCTGTGGAGGCTGTCACAACCAAAGGGAGCTGTTGAATGTTTTCACAGTTTTATGAAACACATTGATGCTCTCTCCTTCCCTGAACTCTTGCTGGGAAGAACAGTGTCATTCACAGGAACTGTAACCAGGTCAGCACTAAGCCAGGATCTTTCCTCCAATATCCAGAGATGTCTAAATTTAGAACACCAGGATCTAGGATACTTGGATCTAGAGTTATTTAAACACTGAGCTGTACCAGGCAATGCAAAAATACAGAGAAGAACTCTGCTCCAGCTCAGAACTGGATGACAGAGGAGCCAGACAGACTGATCATGGCACTCTCAAACTCTCTGAACAGTCCAGTGCTTCTTCCCATGTCCTCTGTGTGAGGTGTGCCACCAAGCCAGAGTTCCTAGAGCAAGGGAGAAGACAGACCTTCCTGGAGAGCACAGTATTGCAGACACAGCACTCACCCTTCTCTGTCTATGTGAGGCAATGGGTGTTTGGAGGTGTTTCGCAGCTTTCTGTGAAACTGGGTGAAATCTAGTTTTTCAGGCTGCAAGTCCCACGTTGCACCACTAGGAGAGAAAAACAGGGAAAAACAGAGAAAGGAAGTCCACTACTAATTAAACACCACGGAGCTGAAGAGCAGAGGGTACATTGGAGCTTGCAGACAAGGAAAGCTGGCATTTCTGGAAGCACCACTCCTTGCTGCAGAGCATGTGGATGTGAGCCTCCAGCCTTCACACTGATGCATCTCTTTTCATTTTTCTTGTTTTTTAGATATGCTGAGCTCTTGGGGCTTGATCTAAGCCTCTAATTTTGATACAGAAGACACCCTGCAAGATATACTTGCTCTCTGTACCAAGAGGGTATTGCAACAGGTCCATGAAATGATGTTCTCTCTGGTCCTGCACAACCTGTCTGCTCCAGTGACTCAAGATTATGCAGATTATGCATAAAACTGGACAGGAAGGATATTTCACTGCTTTCACTGAGACAGCAGCTGAAGAGTTCTTCCCAGCAGTTAAGAAGTTGGTTCCTCCAACTAATGGGAGAGTAAAATGCCAAAGCAGCAGCTCAGAGCTGACTCAAGTCTTGCCTGTGCAGTTCTGGGGTGACTAAAAGTAATTGTACTGGTATTGGTTTCAGGTATTTGGACTGCAAACCCATCCAGTGGCCTCTTCAAAACGCACGGGATGCTTTAAATAGACTGTTCTTGGTGCTACAGGCTAAATGGGAATGGGGAGGAGGAGAAGCAGTGATGTCAGCCTTACCAGGGTATTCTCTGGTGCCTGGGTACCAGCAGGATGGACATACCAGCAAGGGCTAAGACAATGCACGGTCCATCCTAAAAGTCTACCCTCCCTTAAAGCAATTTAAAATCAGCTTACCTGAAGGAGTCAAAGGTGTTGGCAGCCCAAATGTCTGTGCCCAGCATGTCAAGGCTGCTCTCCTTGTTGCCATTCTAGGAGAGATGGAAAGGTGGTTACTTGTCAGGAGGCACATGGAGCTATCCTGACCAGGGCACAGTCTCTCCCACCAGCCACGGATGTGTCTTGGCTCTGCACAAGGGATCCTGTGTTCCTGAGTGAATCCATGCAATGCAGAGACCCCTCACCTGCTGCAAAAGTGCACCGTGAAGGCAAGGAGTGACAGTGTCAGGCTCGGGGACACAGAGCTGTGCACAACACAGAGCAGAAAATGCACAAGCTCAGCTCTGACTCCAGCCCTGTCCTCCTGCCCCACGTCCACAAGCACCATCCACCAAGGTCCAGGGGCCAGGCAGAGATTCACAAAATCATTTAGGTTGGAAATGACCGCCAAGACTGAGTCCAACCTGTGCCTGATCCCCACCTGTCACCCAGCCCAGAGCACTGAGTGCCCTGTCCAGGTGTTCCTTGAACACTTCCAGGAATGGGGACTCCACCAATGCCCTGGGCAGCCTGTTCCAAGGCTTAACAATCCTTTCCATAACAAAATTCCTCCTCATGTCCAACCTGAGCCTCCCCCTGCCCAGCCTGAGGCCGTTCCCTCTGCTCCTGTCCCTGTTCCCCCCGGCTGTCCCCTCCTGTCGGGAGCTGTGCAGAACCACAAGGGCCCCCTGAGCCTCCTTTGCTCCAGGCTCAGCCCCTTCCCAGCTCCCTCAGCCTCTCCTGGGGCTCCAGCCCCTTCCCAGCTCCGTTCCCTGCCCTGGACACGCTCCAGCCCCTCGGTGTCTCTCTTGTGCTGAGGGCCCAGAGCTGTCCCCAGCACTGGAGCTGCCTCAGCAGTGCTGGCACAGGGGACAGGCCCTGCCCTGGGGCTGTGTCACAGCCTGGCTGGGACAGCACAGGGCCATTGGCCTCCTGCCCCCCTGGGCACCCTGGGCTCGTGTCCAGCCCCTGGCCCCAGCACCCCCAGAGCCCTTCCCCATGAGCATCGTAAGAAATCTCCTGCCAGCTCTGAAACACCTTGCATTTTCTGTTCAGGCAGCTGCTTTTGTCAAAATGGACAACCCAAAGCACGAGCATCTAAAGCAAAGACCTCACATATGTTAGTCAAAGCCCCTTCACAGTCATCAACCCTCACATGCCCTCCCTGCACAAAGAGGGCTGCCCCCTCCACCCTTTACAGGTGAAGTAAAGCAGGTTGGATTTTGCTATTCAAGACCATTCAAGAAATCAGACTTGACTCAGTCTGGACGGATTGAATGCATTGCAAATTAGGAGTCCATATTAACCAATTTTCCCCTCAACATTTTTTTGTTCAGATTACTCATAATCTTGCACATATTCAGACTATTTAAGCAACTCAGTCCAAATGGTCCCACTCCGGCAAAATACATGCTAGAGAATGTGGATTCCATCTCTCCCCGTCATAAACCTTCTGTCATTTTTAAGTATTATTAATATTAACCAAGACATTATAAACTCATAAAAAAATGTGACCATTTCTTAATGAAGTCCCAGAGCTCAATCTGCTCACAAATTGAGCAACACTTTCCCAACCAATGTCAGGACACATGTCCTTAGTGAACAGATGGTTACATTCTGCAGTCATTTCCAGCACAACCAATTTAAACACCAGAAACTCCAAACACAGACACACTGCTCCCTTTTTAGTCTCCTCCAAGGGGTTTATGGATTATAATTTTAACCCCTGGGGATCTGCAAGTTGACATGTCTCTGCTCAGAAACAAACTACCAGAAATACATAACTCCCGTGATAAGTTACAGAAGAAGATGAGCTTTTTATTTTAGGCAAATGTAAGCACGATTTTCTCCCACTAAGGAGAGGAATTAGTTTCTTAAATCCTTATAAGCATCCAAATGCAGTGTGATGGAAGCACACATGTGCATGTTATCACAGCTTATACACAAAGAAGAGACAAATCCATTTCAGGTGGTGAGGAGGTCAGGCAGGTCCGAGGCAGCAGTTGGACACTCTCGCCCAGACCTGGTCCTCCTAGAAGATGTCCCATAACCTCTTGGAGACACTCCAAGCATCAGCCAGACTCCACAAAATGGTGCCAAAAAGGGCCTAGTGATAGCACACCTCATCATTAAGTCTTGAGTCACTGTGGCCATTTCAAGACACCCTTCTGGTCCTCTATGACCTGTCTTTAGAACCAGTCTCTGTGTCAGCTCACAGGACAGGGAGCAGCCTTGCAGCCCTGGGCTGCAGGGAGCTTACTAAAATGCTCACAGCACAATGCCAAGACTTAATAATAAGACTTCAAAAAGCCAATTCTCAAATCCAGGTATAAAAAAAGATTAAAAATGGCATGTATTTAAGAAAAGCAGTGACGTGCTGTCAGTCCCCCCAGGACTGCAATTATAACCATCAGCAATTTTAACATGAAGCTCCCAGTGACCCAACCCTATGCTTTAGATAATCTTTTTCACTGAGAAGGAGTTAGTACAGCTGAAAATTAATTAATTCACTCGGAATGATAATTGAGAGAGACGCTTTCACAAGTAACACCAGTATTTGAGAGATGAGACATCCAGTAAATCAGATCCTGCACACAATCTGGTTTAAATGCACGTCCACAACCTCTGTCCTCCTGCCCCTGTGAGCACACATGACCTCCATCCTCTGCTGCCCAGCCCCTGGAGCTGCCCACACAAACAGGGATGGGCCCACGTGGACTCTGGCTGTTTACCATGCATGCAGCTTCAGCAAATTCCCCACAAAGTCAGCATTTGCATGCACACAGCAGCTTTAGAAAGCCCGGCTCAGCGTCCCACCTCTCGCTGCTCCTCATTACCATCCTCCAGAAAACAAATAGGAAATCATGCCCTTTGCTGCACAACTGCAACCAGGTTAAATGGTCACTGCACACAGAACAACACCAAGTTGCCGTCTGGGTCCCTGCTATAAATTCAGGGATCATCCTGTGCCATGTATTAAGCATTTTTCAGTTCTGAGCTTGAGGAGCTTCCCCCACTTTTCCTCCTTCTCAGCTGCCTACAACCCCTGGCTGAACTTTGGTAGAAAATAAAAAAAAATGAGATAGATACTGAACTGTCTGAAAAGGCTCCAATTCAGAGCTTCCTTGTTGAAAACTGCAAGTTGTCATGTGAAAAATACAGACAAAAATATAGAAATTTTGAGGAAGAGAGTATTATCCCTGCTCAAAGAGGTGAGGATATGTTGAGTCTCATTCCCACCAGAAAGGACCATCACTTTCCAGATACAACCTGGTTCTGTGGGTCCTCTCCCACCACAGCATGACACAGAAGAAAAGCTATTTCCTCAAGATCTTCAGGAGGATGAAATGGATGAATGGACCAGGACTTTGACCACTGGTTCCAAACCTCAGAGTCTGCCACCCACTTCTGGCACAACTTGTTCTCCTGTGTGCATAAAGGACAGTGACTCCAAGAGAAGACAGGTTTTCAGGGTGACTGAAACTAACAGGAATGGTCCCTTGCCTCAGTTCAAGGTGTAAATGGACCCATATAAAAAGTTAATTCTTAAAGTCTTTTGCAGGGTAGGAAGGTAACTTCGCATACAGCCCTGCAGACAGCTCACACAGAAAGCAGCTGGACTTAAGGTCACCATTTAACACCATCAGTGTGCTGCCCACTCATCCTTCAACTTCTAATGAAGACCTGACAGCAAATAATTACAGACATCTCTTGATTTCTCAAAACTGAAATACTCCAGGACTTCAAATACAGAAAAAATCCCTGATTTCCTTTGCACTTAGCCAACTGACTAGGGACTTCTTTCCCAAAGCTAAGGCAACCAGCACACCCCAGTGGGTCACACACCATGAGTGAATTAAACAGGTCTCTGCAGTGCCCTTCCCAGCTGCAATGCACCCACACTTTGTGTGACACACACCACAAACAGGCCGTGAGGGGGATGCCTCCAAGAAGCAGCAAGCAGGGGACACAGCTCCAGCACCTCCACCAGGTGTACCTTGGCTGAATGCCTGAACTGGCTGCTTCTCCTGTGGCTGCCAGACCTGGATCCAGAGCCCTGCCTGGAGCTCGACCCCGGCCGGGATCCTGTGCTCCCACTGCTGCTGTGATCCCACTCTTCCTGAAAACAACAAACAGGTTGCTTTAGTCAAGGGCCACTCCATCCCACACACTCCAAAACCACCGACCTGACAGAACAGGAGAGCTCCAGCTCCCAGGCCACTCGTGCCTGCACCTACAAAACCATGCCCGTGACCAGCATCCTGATTGTGGGGCTTCCTCTGACTCCTTTAACTTGTTCTATTTACAGACTGCAAAGGGATGACACTGTGGGAATCTCTGGTGAGGATAAGATCTGGCCTTGGTGCTCCAGTGTATGCATGGGGAAAAATAACACTTACCTTCTCTATCTTCATGAGTATTAACTATGCATATTCACCAACCCCACATCCTGTAAAGCTGCTGAAGGGCATTTGGACAATGTCCTTAATAACACCCTATAACTTCTGGTCAGCCCTGAATTGAGCATGCAGTTGGACTGGATAATGGTTGGTACCTCCCAGCTGAAACATTCCATTCCATTCCATTCCATTCCATTCCATTCCATTCCATTCCATTCCATTCCATTCCATTCCATTCCATTTCCCTCCCAGGCCCAAATAAACTTCTCAGTCAGTTTTCCCACTGTTGGAGTCCAGTTATTCACATGGCTGAGGACTCTTGCAGTTCACCAGGAGACTCATTACACAAATAACTATTTTTGTCTCTTAAGGAGCTGTGCCTGATGTTCTCCTTTATTCTCTGCTTGTTGTGCTGTCAAGTAAACTGCAGGCTTCTTGTTCAGCCCTCAAGGCATAATGACTCATCTGAAAACCAGAATAACTCACCTGACCAGCTCTACCCAAACACCCCACAAGGTCTCTAGGGAGAAAGGTGGATATTGTCATGGCAATTGCTCCAAAAGTTTTGCTCAGAGACTTGGGAAAGACTTCTGAAGTGACCTAAAATTATTAAAACCCCATGATACCACCAAGTGCAGAATATTCACCTCTTCCAAGTACTCTGAAATCTGGGAAATACAAAGGGAAGCCTGTGTTTTAGGACTGGTGTGAAAGCTGAGAGCTTCAAGAGGGTTTCTCATGTCTCAGATGTTCTCATGGGGCTACATGAGGTGCTGCAGACACTGCCATGGGCTAAGGCAAGGGCAGGGCCACCTCAGCCTTCAAAGCCAAAAGGATTCACCACTCAAATTGCCTCTGAACACAACAGCCAAGTCCAGGGCACAGACCAGGTCCCAGCTCCACCACTGCCACCTGATTTGGATGAGGCAGGCAGACAACTGCACAGCAGAACCTGAACTACCCAGGGTGATGCTACCTGGTGGTCCAGCATGGACCTGGATGCACACGAAACATGGAAGTGTTCATCCAACACAGGAAATTGGAAGCAAAACACTCCAGTGCTGGTTTCTGCATCACTCCAGCTGGAGATTCTGCACCCTACAACCTTGTAAGTTTCAAGCAAGTTCAAATACATTGTGGTATTGACTTAGAGGCAATTATCCGGTTTTCAAGTTGAAGATAAATGAAAATGGAATGTGGTTATTTCCACTGACAGTTAAGGCATCTTCTTCTTCCCTTCTTACCATACCCTCGCCCAAATCTCCCAATGGCTGAGAAATACCAAATGGCACAAAATGAGTTGTTCAATTGGCATGAAGGGATAAAAAACGTGGTGGATGTCAGGCAGGTCACTTCAGGAAGGCCTGGAGAAGAGCCAACCTTGTAGGATCTTGAGAAGTGAGAAATACCTCCTTTGACATGGGAAATATGTGCACCAGCTGAAAAGGTGGTTGGGAGAAATGCACCCTCATGCTTGATGTTTGAAGGATTAATTGTATGCTACACACTGAACATCTTGTTCACATACACACACAAGATTTCTGTGCCAAATGCTGCAGGTCAGCACATGCACCTTTTGTTTTGAAAGACACACTGAAAATAAAAACTGTTCATTAATATTCAGTAGACCTATCTTTTAGGAGTGGTTTTCTGCAGACAATCCAAGATGTTGCAAATTCCAGAAACGCAGCTATTGTGAGAAACGAGAATATTGGTATCACCATACATCAATGCTCACCAAGAAAAGCCACTGGATACAGCACAAAGTTACCAATTAGATCACAATCAGAGGTGATTTTAATAAACCAGCTTGTCTCCTGGCTCTAACTCATGGCCTGGGGCTTTCACCCTGTTTACCTTCCTCACCTTTATCAAGCACTGACACTAATATTGAAAACCAAATTGCTTTTTAAATAAAATTGCTGCATTAAAAACTGTTGAAATGTCTGCTGAAGATGCTAACAGTCCCAATTGAGAACTGCCTGAATACACTCATGTTCAAACTCACCAGCACAGCCAAGCTCAGTATTTCCCCCAAACTTCTGACTAATAGCCATAGATTAACAACTTTTTACTGGTACCTTACTGAAGGGGACTGAAATCTCCAGAATGAAAATACAACCCCCAAAAACAGTCCCACACACTTCTGATGGCTTTGTGTCCTTCAGTAAAGCTCCTTCATGCTAAAATGGACCCTCTGTCTGCAGACTTTCTGTGGGAACTGGGCTGCTCACACCAATCTCATGGGTGATGCTCACGGAGTGGGTGAGAGCATGCAGGTGATGACTGTTCTTTAAAAAAACACCCAAGCAGCAAAACCCTTCACCAGCATCATTGAAAGACAACAAAAAACCCATTCCCAGACTCCAGAGGCAGCTGGAGTCCAGCAGAAAGCCATGGCTTGGCACTGGTGACATGTGGCACTGCTCTTCCTCCATCCCATGTATGTTCCACACACAGCTCCTGCTAAACAAACCCACCATGCTGCAGGAACAGAACTGGCTGCCAAAGCTGACAAACACTGAAGAAATACTGGTAATGGCACAAAGATCTCTGCCCTTTGCCTCCTGCTGACACAATTCCCCAAACAGTCCTTGAAGACTTGCTCAGAGATCTTATTTGAGCTCCTCCACCTACCATTTCTGGTCCACACTCACCAGCAGTAGATGGGACCTCTGAGCCACACTTTGGGACTGGGAGGGAAAACTCCATCCCTCCAGAGACTGATTCCAGAAGCTGCTCCAACCTATGCCAATCCTTCTGGCCAAGCTCTGCACCTTCTCAGGAACAGCCAGGCTCATGCACATTGCCAGCAGCCCTCCTTTGGAAACTAGCTGTCAAATCTAACATTTGCATTTTAATTAGCAATAATCGTATGTTTCACTTACACTGCAATTTTCACCTTTGCAGTGAGCTCTTTGAGGCATGAACTAATTAATCCTGCTGCCTTTGCCAGCCCAAGAGTTAATATTTTCTGCTGCTTCAGTGCAAGTTTGAAAATCCTATTTGCAGAAAAAGAAGATAAATTTCCCCAGTGCAGAAGCCATAAATGGAAACACAGTGATCACCTACGTGGCTGCTCTCAGTGAAGATAAGTATGGGTGAAGTGGGCTGTGCTGGTAGAGATGCAGATCAACCCTGGCAGCAGCACAAGTTCCAAGTGTCCTGAAGATATCAGTGGATTCTGGATGGGATTCATGTTCAATTTTAAGTAAAAATTTCAATATTCAATGTACAGCATTCATGGGTGGGCCACAGGAAAAATAACAGGAATACTCCTGGCAGAGTTCTCAGGCCCCCCAAAACCTCTGAGATATCCCCCGGCATAACAAGGGTCTCACATCTGCACTCAGGAGATCCCCAGATCAAGTTGTGGGGTGTGCCAAATGGTTCCTCAATTTTGATGTTACTCCTGGTCAGACCAGAAAACGGCTATTGTGTAAAAGGCCCTTTTTGAGGTTTTTCTGCAGTGGAGGTTTTCACACACCCAACTTGTGCTGCTGCCAGATCTTCCCATTATGCAGAATTTTTGCACTGCACTCCAAGTACCTCCCTAGACCTTCTCCAGAAAAACCACTCCAATTTTAATAGGGAAAACCAAAGGCTTAATTATTTTAATAACTCAAAATAGACCTTAAAAAAACCCCAACAAAACCCCAACCATAAGATTACTCTAAATATCTTAGTAGGGTAAACTTTCTACCTTCTTTCTCCTCAAAGTATTACATAATGCTGTAAGAACATCAGAAACTGTTATAAAAATGGATGCAGAAGCCCCAACCCCTTTGGCTCTGTTCCTTCCCTTCCCAGGTAGGGACCTTCCCCAACCCTCTCCAATCTGCAGAAGGGACACCAAACATCACTTTGAGACCTTCTTCCACCAGAGAAATTAAGGTTTTATCCATTCTTGTGTCATAATACAGGACCAAAGGATTTGATCTGATGGACTTGGAAGTAGGAGCTTAAGCTTACAAGATCTTTCTGGACTACCTGGGGAAGGACCAAGCGTGTGTGGTTGTGTTTTTTGGACAACACTGGAAGAGCCATGCTAGCCAAGGATGTGCTATATAGCTCATTTACACACAAGGATGAAGAGGAGGAAGACTGTGGGCTCTCAGAATGGCCCTGAGAACTCCAGATGTGCTATGGAAACCCATCAGCAAGGCCCTGTCCCAGCCTCAGAGGAAATGGCTCACGTCATCCCTTCCCTGCCTAGAGCTCCAGCACTGACTGATCTATTCATCCAAACCTGGAAAGACGGAAACCTCAAAGGCAAATCAAATCTCACAAAAATAAGAGTGTGGGAAACTCTACAATGGGCAGACAGGTCCTGGTCTTCTGGAGTTCTTTACCCAAACAGAAAATGAGAGTGACAAGATGTCCTCTCCTGTGAGTCACTGGTGACACCAGGCCCAGAAGACATCTTCTCCCACCCTCAATAAGCAGCAGCAATTCTCCAGAGCAGGCAGCAAGGCAGTGACACATCTCCCTCCTGACAGCCAAGCAGGTGTCTGCTTCACATGAGGCACTGCTGCCTCATGAGGCCAAGCCCAAACTCAAGTCCCAGGGAAAGTTACACCTACACATTAGCTGAAGGACTTGACTTCTTTCTCAGCAGTCCTCTCCAACCGTAACTGAGCAGGGCTGCATCCACTAAATGAGGAGGCATCACCCAGCAATTACAGGCAGAAAAGTGACTGGTTTTCTCAGAGCTGCTCTTTGCCCATGGGCAGGTCACTCCACCTAAAGTCCTACTTTCTTCCTCCATCAGGCAGGCATGCATCAACATGCACTCACTGGCAAAGCCAGCCTTTTGCTTTCTCCTTCTCTTGCTTTCTTCTTCTTGCTTTCTCCTTCTCTTTTGGAAACACAAAATGAGTGTCCGCAGCATCAGTCAGCATCCACCTGCCCCAACACATCCTCAGCATGGTGGACAACCTCAGCTGAGTTCAGTGTACAAACTGACCCTGGGCTACAATATGAGCAGGCCAATGAGATGGAGAACCCCAAATGTATCCCCCAAACATGGAACAGTTGGAACAAGTCCAAAGGAGACCATGAGGCTGCTAAAAGGACTGGAGCACCTCACCTGTAAAGACAGTCTGAGAAAGCTGGGACTGTTCAGCCTGGAGAAGAGAAGGTTGTGTGCAGACCCCACAGCACTTTCCAGTATCTGAAGGGAGCCTAAAGGGAAGCTGGAGAGGGACTCTGCATTAACAACTGTAGTGACAGGACAGGGAGTAATGGATACAAATTGCTAGAGGGGAAATTTAGACTGGATATTAGTAAGAATGTTTTCACTGTGAGGGTGGTGAGACAATGGCCCAGGTTGCCCAGGGAGGCTGTGGATGCCCCAACCCTGGCCGTGCTCATAACACATAAGGAAGGCCCTGAGCAACCTGTTCCAGTGGAAGGTGTCCCTGCCTATGGCAGGTGGGTGATTTTTAACATCCACTCCACCCTCTTAACATTCTGTAATTTCTAAAAGGCTTTCCAGAGTCATCCCTCTTGTTCTCTTTCAGATCTGGACCCAAGGTTAGGCAACTGAAGTGAGACACAGGCTGTCCACCAGCACAGGGAAAATGAATTACAAATTTAGTCAGGAGATCCTGCCAATCCACTGTCTCTCCAGTTCTGTCTGGTCAGCCAAGAATTTGGAGCATTACAAGCTGCCTGCTGATGTCACTGGATTTAAGCCAGCAGGTCACTGCTAACTTCAGTTAATCTGGACCCAGTGACATGTCCCCTGTCCCCTGTCCAAGACCGTGATCCCTTCCCACCTGCTTCTCCACCATCCACCAGGCAGGATTTCCTGGTAGCTGATCCCAGGAAGTTAAGCAGCACTGATGCCTGAAAAAGAAAATTTTCTGGAACTGTAAAAGAAAAAATCTGCACAGATAATTTGATTTTTCCACTCTCCACTAAAACTGAGCTCCTCTGTGCACTGCAATCTGCTGTTACACAAGAGACAGCCTTCACACATTGCCCCTCACCTCCTATTGCCTTTGCTTTGGCAGCATGGCAGCTTTTCCAGCCATGACTGCAGGACATGGACATGGAATGGCAAGACCTTAAAGCTCATCTCATTCCATCCTCTGCCATGGGCATGGACACCTTCCACTATATGAGGCCGTTCCAAGCCCTGTCCTGCTGGGATGGGGCAGCCACAGCTGCTCTGGGAAGCCTGTGCAAGGGCCTGCCCACCCTCCCAGCCAGCAATTCCTTCCCAATATCCCACCTAACCCTGTCCTTCCCAGTGGAAAGCCATTCCCCCTTGTCCCTCCTTGTCAGAACTCTTGTGCTGTCACAGTTAGGGATGCTCTTTACTCCAGGCAGTCTGAACTCCAGCCAAGGCCCAAGAGTGCAAACCCACCCTGCCACCATGTGCTGCTGTTTCTGCTGGTTCAACAGGATGGCAGAGTCATCTCCTTCACCACCAGCTCCTCAGGGAGGACAGGACAAGGGTGCTGCAAGCAAGGTGTGGGATCATCACGTGTGATCTGCACACCCTGCCTGCTCCTTCACTGCTCAGCAGATCAGCAACACAACCATCACCTGCAGAAGCCTCTGAGGGCCCAGACCCCGTGCCAAGTTCCTGCTGCACCTGGTGGGGCATGGACACAAGCGGTGGGATGAAAGCACGTCCTGTTTCCTGCCTAAAACACAGGTTTTTCCTTGGTGCTGATGGGTGACAGCCAGCCACCATGGGGAAAGGGAGGGACTTGGCCAGGAAGGAGGATTTTCAGCTCTCCATCTCCCACCGCCTGGAGAAATGGCACAAACCCGCAGAGTTGTTCTGGTTTTTGTTAATGCCTTTTACATAAGGGGAGCCTGGGATGCAGTTCCTGCCAGGCCTTTCATGTACCAAGAGCTTTGCTGGATCCCTCAATATGCACCATACCAGATTTTTTTACTTAATGAATTGCTCTCAGAAATATATCAAAGAGCTTCCTACTTGCCACAGCCTCACAAGGGGAATGCAAATAAAGTATTATATAAAAACTTCCCACTGGCTCTTTTTGGGGAAGAAGAAAAAAAATCCAAACATAAAAGAGTTTAAAATTATTCCATTATCTAAACCTTCCTCTTTACAGAGGCAGTAAGGTGCTCAAAGAATATTTTGAGTACCTGGTCTTTGCCCCAGAGGCTCACACGTGGTGAGACCTGGCAAACTTTCAGGGGTTTAGTGGAACATGGCCACACCATGCAGCAAACAGAGAGATCCCAGCAGGAAACAAGAATTATAGATGAGCTGAATGTAATTGTGAGACCAGGATTTTCTCAGCACGTGAGTTCACAAAATGTATCTCATGAGATTCCTCCATGAGCAGACCATCTTCTCACAGCCACCCGCCCAAGAACTGGAAAGACCAGGAGGTTTCAGGGGGAATTTTCTCTCTTTTTAAGCCACTGCTTTGTATGGGATGCCTTTCTGCCAGCCTATGGGAACTAACACTGTCTCACACAGCTGCTAATAGAGGTCTCACCAAGTAGTGCAAGAGCAGGACAAGTCTGGGTGCTCTTTTCCAGAGACACCCAACAACATCAGAAACCAGCAATTTAGAAATATCCTGGACTTTTACCTTCATTTTTAATGAAGGCAAAAACACTTAAAAATGAAGGGCAAAACCACTTCATTTTTACCCTTATATTGTATATTATTCAGAAATTGCTCTAACCCCCTCACTTGTGCAACAACCAGTAGTTGCATATATACACACATCCTATATAAAAATGCATAACACACACACACACAAAAAAAATCTTTCTTTTATTTTTCTTTACCTTGCTGGATCATATAGCGTAGAATTTCAAAGGCATCAAGTACTCAGGGATGCATAGAGGGATTTTTCAGGCATGGGAAAGTCATCTTTTCTCTAGGTTTCCCCATAACCTTTAGGAAGCCAATTACTTCTGAAAAAGCAAGACTGGACTACTCTGTCTTCACAGAAAATGAACCACATGCTGAATATATTTCCAGGACTAACCCAGATTTCCATATAAATGCCCTTTCTGATGGCCACGTGAGGCATACCATGGTCACTGATACATAACCCACATTTTCACATTAGCTGAAGCCAGCAGAAATCTCACATCCAAGTATTTTTCAAGTACGACTGGCAATGCAGAGATCTCAGCTGGAAACACAATAGGAAAATTAGGAATTCCATTTCCTGCCCAAGTCCCTCAAATACATAAAAAATTGCAACAAAATACCTCCATCACAAGAAAAAAAAAAAAAAAACAAAACCCAAAAAAACCCCAAAACAAAACCTGAAACCAAACAAACCCCAAACAAAAAAACCACCCCCAAAACGCAACCCCTTCCTCCACTGGGAAATAATTTGCTGGCTTCTTCCTTAGCAGGTTTGAAAAGTGATTGATAATTTTAATTCAGGACAAGCATCATAGTAATGACTTTTTTTTTTTTTTTAATATTGAAAGATTTTTTTGTGAAAACAGCCAGGAATGGTAAGAAACTGCACTTGGTCCTCACCAGCAGCGTTTAACTCATATATCAGTGACAGTGAGAGAAATGCTTGCCTGGACAGAGGAACAATAGCTTGCAGCTCCTCTTTGGTGCCAAGGAAAATTTGTTACTCACAGTTAAAGGAAGCCAAACATGGAGAGAGATAATTACTAGCTCTGCTGCAGGCTGGGAGAGAGCCCAAACACAGGGTAAGCAGCTTGGGCATGAGCGAATGGTGTTTGTGTGTAGGAAAGGAGCTCCCTGTAGGAGGAGATCAAACACATTTAATTCCCAGATATAGCAAGAAAACAAAAAAAAAAAACAAACCATGTAAGCTGAAACAAAAGAGTGCATGGCACCAGGCCGATGGAGGTTGTCAGGAAAGTAACCCATGCATGACTCCTGCATCCTCCTGTGGGGTCCCCACCAGCCACTGGCACATCAGCAGAGCCCTTGGGAGAAGGCCAGGGACCTTCCTTCCCTAAGGAAAGCCCCTGATCCACCCAAGGAAGCCTAATGGAAGCAGCCAGCCTCCCAAATGAACATCCAGCAGCTGTATGCAGTGCTGGGAGGGACCTTGGATCAGGTTTTGCTGCTGAATATTTTGAAGCAGATCACAGCTATAATAAATCAAATACACAATTCCATCTGGCACCCTCAGGAACTCTTCCAAAGCAGTGTCTCTGCCCAGCACATGTCCTCCTACAAAACAACAGCCTGCCTTTGCTGGGTACAGGTGTTGGTAGAGGTGCTACCAAAATCCCAGGGCCAGGGCAGGGATGGGATGCCTCAGTCCCCATCCCTCAGCCAAGAATTCCAGCATGGCTCCATGGGAGAAAGCTGTGCCCAAAATGAGAGCTGCAACCTGCCCTGCTCAGACTGGCACAGCCCCCTTTCACACCCTGCAAGGGGCTCCCAAATTTCCCCTCATCGATCCACACACAAGTCTGCATCTGGAGGACATCAAGCAGAGCAAGAGAATGAAAGCCACCAACTTGAAGCCACCTCTCTGGGTGGGACATCCATCAGCCACAGCAACTGGAAATGCTGTTTCCCCTTCCCCCAGATGCCTAAATCTCCTCAAGCAAGTACTGCTCTCACAGAGCAGATGGTCTCATGGTGACACAGCAGCTTGTCAATCAGATGAGAATGATCAAACACAAGCCCTCACCCAACCCAACTCTCTTCCATGGGGGTACTCACATGAGGAAGGACAGCCACCTCCAGCAGTGCCTGGTAAACACTCCTCACTTGTGTTCACACCATGTTCAAGCACCAAAATTGACTCACACCTGGTTCCTGTCACTGCACAACCAATACAGGCTCTCAGCACGCGCAACTTTGCTTCTTCTGCCAGCTCACCCTCTCTGCTATGTAATGCTCTTCCCTGCAACACCTTGTGCTGCAGCATCACAACAGAGCAGCCCAGCTACACAAAGATCCCTTATTCCAGCTACATCTCATCCTTCCAAGTCAGCTCTGATGCTCCTAACAGCTTCCTCACACAGGTGACAATAAGAAAGTCTTCTGGAATGAATGTGACACTCCTTATTTTTTCCCCTTTAAGCTCCTGATGAAAGCATCCATCCGCACATCAGGATGTTGCCCACCTCCCATGGTTTGGGCAGGAAAGAGCTTTCAGATGCCAAGCAGAGGGACACATCTCCCCTTCCATGGGAGAGGGACAGCTGGCAGCACCTCCCAGGCGAGGCAGTGCAAGAAATAAAGGCAAAGCTCTGTGGAGGAGGAACTAAACACAAACCCTACCTGGTTATGTTCGTGGGACGACGAGCCCTTCCCTCGGGATGGGGAACAGCTGCCATCAAGCTGCTCGCTACAATCCGCCGTCCACTGCAAAAGGGATAAAAAAAGGGATTGTGTAAAATAATAGCTGGGCTGGGCAAAACTGCTGTGTCAGTCCACAGTGCACAGAAAACACCGTCCGGCCGCGGGCATCGCTGCACACGTGTGGCACCCCCTCCTTTTTGAGGATGATCCCAAAGGATTTGGCTTGGAAATGCTCCACCCGCTGACAGTGGGTACACGGAGGAAGCAGGAACAACTACAGGGAAGCATTTGATATGGTGCTTTGCAATAAAATCCAGCCCCACTACCTCCCTGCTGACTCTGACAGTGCTTGGAACTCCAGGTGTGTGACACTCACTAGGGTGACTTATCACTCATTTCCATGGAATGTTGGAAAATTTCTGCTTTTCCCAACCCTCGTTCCCAACTCTACTTGCTTCAAGGACAGATACATGCCCTGGGCAGCCAACACCCTGTGTTTTCATTTTAAACAGAACAGAAAATGAGTATGGAAGCTATAGGTCATTGCCTGTAGTTTGGCCATTGCCATATGTGGCCATAGGGGATTAGCAGACTCTTAGGCCAGCTTGCCCCAAGGTTGGGCAGCAAGGTGCCTCCATAAAATTAACTGAATTTGGTGTCATTTGTTGCCTTATTTTTTTTCCCCTAAAGAAATGTAGGGCTGCATCATACAGGTGAAAAAAAGCCCAAAACCAATTTTCACTAGACAAATATCAAAGATGCTGCTTAATTCTGAAGTCATTTTTGTGACTCCTTCAACAGAGTAGAGACTGACCAGCCCCAATTCTGAGGTCTTCCATGCTGGAAGCACTTGGCTGCTCCAGAGACACTTAAGGCTTAGTACCACCACCAAGGATGTGCCAAGAAAATGAAAAGTCATTTCCATACAAATAACCACCTCAGAGCTCCCTGACAGGTATGGATGAGGCCACAAAATAAGAGTTTTCACTACAACTGCCCATGATCCCTGCCCTCATCAGAGAGCCCATCCTAGCTCACAGATGGGGGGATTTCAGTCTCCCCTCATTAAAGAGCTGCCCATCACTCTCCTGACACTTCTGCTGAGCCCCCTGAGCAGGCTCATGATGCCATCACTCTTGAGAGTCTTTTATTTACCTGACATATCCCTATCTGCTCTAACAATTTTGAGTGCAACCACATTCCTGGGAAGGTCTCTCAAGGTACAAGCTCACTCATTATCTCCACAGCAAAATAAAATCACCTTTTCCCCCTCTCATTTTCCTCTTTTTTCCTAGTGGGAGCAAGGCTGGGGATATACCCACCATGGGAACATCCAAATTTTGGGATTCTCTGAAGTGGCAATGGATTCAGCTTCCCTGAATCCATTTTTTTCCTTCCTTCCCACAGCAAGGACAGCAGCAGGGATGTGGTACCATCCAAGCAAGTCACACACACATGGCTGAATGGATTTATCCACTCTCAGGCAGGGAAAACATCACAGCCATAAGGAAACAAACTGCAGAGAGATTAAGTAACTTGCCCAGCATTAAAGATTTAGTTTCTGGCAGAGCCTTGCAGTTAAAAACAATTTCCTTGGTCTCAGCTGAGTGCCTTTCCCTTAAATCCATCTTTCTCCCTCTAGCTCTCATTAATGAGGGAACGTGCCACCTTCCATCAGGCTGGCTTCCACCAGGGTTACTCCAGTCAGCTGCAGGATATGTGCCTGTTCATTCCCTGCTTTGCTAAGAACTGATCAGGGAGAGAAAATCAGAAATAAAAACTCCTAACTATTTCTTAAAGGTGGAAAAATGAAAAAAACCTTTGTGAGACCTGAGATAATTCCTTCTTAGTGCATCCATGAAGAGATGGCTTGATAAATTCAAGTGACCTTAAGTAAAAGCCCATCTTCACTTTTTGTCCAGTACACAGCCCTAGAAAGACAGAATGTTGCATTTTGATGGAGTTCCACAATAAATCCTAATTAAACTTCTGCATCAGTGGTCCAGGGTACAACCTCATTTAGTTGCTTCATTTGAGTTGCCTCTATTACTGGTTTAATTAAAAGGTTTAATGTTCAGATCTTTCATTATTATGAATTTTTCCTTTAAAATAAAACCCAGCCATCTTGAAAGAGAACACTCTCAGAACTGACATTAAAAATCCAGCAGCCCCTTTCTTCCAGGGCAAGCCAGGAAGGAAAGCTAAAATGCCATTTCCACAACTGGAAGATGGATTTTGTTGCTGCAATCAAGGATCTTAATGCAAAAAACGTACATGGTATGCCATGAGAATTAGAAATTTTTGTCCTTAAGATGCAGAGGGAGCCTGAGCTTACTGGCAGAGCAGTGGAAAGGCTGGAAGGGGTTACAAAACTTTGTCTGTTATTTTATTTCTGATTCAATACTACTTTTGAGCTTGACACATTAATAAGCAGAACTTGCCTGTTTAACCTGACGCCCCTCCAAAGCATCACTTCAAACATAGACACCTTCCAGCCTTGGGTTAATAAAATCACTAGATTTTTAAATATATTTTTTCCCCTTTCTAAGAGCTTTGATCTTCAAATCGTAAAAGATCTCTTCACCAAAATCTATTGTTAAAAAGGTTCCTTTGTTTGGTAATTTCTTTACATTGACATGATATAAAACAGGTCCAGAGCTCTGGGTCAGATCCTCAACTCCAGCAAACCTGCAGAGTTCAGACAGATCAGGTCAAACACTGCTGATACCAGATAAAGATGGGATCCTTCACATGTAGAATCATGAAATGGTCTGGCTTGGAAGGGACCTTAAACCCCATCTCATTCCACTCCCTGCCATGGGCAGAGACACCTTCCACTGTGCCAATCTGCTCCAAGCCCTGTCCAACCTGGCCTGGAACACTTTCAATGTGTTTCAATGCACCTTGAGACCATAAAAAAACCAAACCCAGCATCAGGAGACTGCTACCAGCAGCTTGGAAACCTCCAATACATCCCCAGAGAAGCGAACTGCCCCAAACCCAGTGAGCTGCCCCAAACCCAGCGTTTTATCACATCCTGCTCCACATCCAAACCCTGACAAAGCGACTTCAGCTGAGAACACACTCTGTGAGCCCCCAGCCCCTCTCCCACCCCACGGTGAGTGGGAGGAGGTCCCTCTCACCCACCTGTGAGACGTGGGACTGCGTTTTCTCGCTCTCGCCGTCGCCCTCGGTCTTGTCAGTGAGCAGCCCCTGCACCTGGTACTCCAGGACGTAGCTGTCGATGAAGCGCTCCAGCTCCTCGATCTCCTGGGAGCGGCTGCTCCCCGCCTCCGAGGAGGCCGATGCCACTGAGGAGCTCTCCATCCCTTCAGGGGGCACACCAGGAACACAGGGAGCCTGAGGAAGCGGGATAAAAAGACAGCGAGGAATTATTTCCCAGTAATTATAAAAAACTCAAGCAGACAAAGCCTATCGGTTGCCACGCGCAGGATGTTTTTTTGCTGTACATCTGCATTTACAATACAATTTCTAATAATCCTAGGTGGTTGCTTTTAGGGCTTCCAGGCATGCAAAAAATGTTCCATTTATGCAATATTCCTGCATTTAAGGACAACAGACATATTTCCTGGCCTCCTGCTTAAAACCCAAATTACTGAAAATCTCCAGACATATGCATGAGAGGAAAAAAATGTGACACTAAAATGTTTGATTTAATAAATCCAAAGCACTAGTTGTTCTGGATATGGGTGAGAAGCTGGGGGTAATGGACATGTCTGAGGAAGAGGATGATAACTGAAAAGCTTCTCTAGGGCAGTGGCAGTAAATAATGCTTAGCTAATGATGTGAGTGTAAACGGTCCAGTGAGGAGGTGAGACAGAGATCACAACAGAATTCACTTTTAAAACCTCTCACTGCAGAAAATTGCCTCTATAGGAGACGTAGGGGATTTATAATTCTCTTCTCCTTTCTACTTCTCCAGGGCCCAATGACTAACACAGTAAAGAAAGGAAATCACCAGTTCCTGGGCTGGGCATAGCACTGGGCTCTGCTCCCTCTGACAGGGACAGGACCCATGGAAATGGCTGGAGCTGCTCCAGGAGGTTTAGGTTGGGTATCAGGGAAAGGCTCTTCCCCAGAGGGTGCTGGCACTGCCCAGGCTCCCCAGGGATGGGCACAGTCCTGAGGCTGCCAGAGCTCCAGGAGCCTTTGGACAGCGCTGCCAGGGATGCCCAGGGTGGGATTGCTGGGGGTCTGTGAAGGGCAGGAGCTGGAATGGGTGACCCTGGTGGGTCCCTTCCACCTCAGGGTATTTAAAAATTCTATGTTTGGAAAAAAACAGGCTGTGGCCCAATGGCTTGTGGTAAATCTTATATTTCTCCCTTCCTGCAGCTGGGAGGGAGAAGACATGGGAGCTGCCAGCACACTGCAGGACACAACAGCTTCATCCCTCACCCTCTCCTTCACCAGGAATATGGGTAGTTACAGTCTGCTTTGAGACAAGCATAAAATCACTAAGCAAATCCAGAATGAGTCACATGCCATCCAGAAGGGAAGGGGAGGGAAAAAAAATCTGCTCCCAGCTCATGTAGTTTCTAGCTCCTGAACTATTTTCTCCTCTGTCACCTCTGAACAATTGTGGCATCATTTGGAAACTGCCGAGAATGAGCAGTTCTGGCCTAAGGATTTCATCTGCTCAAGGAATTATTCCCAAATGTGCCCAGACTGTCAAAAAGGCTCATTATGTAGACCAATATCACACATTAGCTCCTGAACAAAAATCATATGCCATATTAAAAAGGACAAAGAAAAAAGAAGAAAGTGAAAAAAGAAAAAAAGAAGGAGCCCCAGAGAGTGTGGAGCCCTGGAGGAGGGCATGCTTCTCCCCTTCCCACTAATTAGCACCAATTACAAAAAGGAAAGCACCAATTATCAAACAGGAAGTGCTAAAGAAGAGGTTGGGAGAATAGGAGGCTCCCATGAGTCCTGGAGAGGTGTGATGGCACGAGGCAGGGGACAAATGACAAGCTGGCATCACTCAGGATGGAGTGAGCAGGGTCAGAGGTTATCCTCCATCTCACTGGGCCACACGTTACCCAAGCCCAAAGTTTTTTTTTGTCTATTTCAGACAACACAAACCACATATCTGAGGCATTTGTGGATCTCTACTGGGAAACTCTAAAACAAATTCATCTTGTGATAGTTTCACCTCTTTCTGAAGGAAACCATCACTCAACAGGAAGAAAACTCCTGCTCTTCCTGGCGATCTGTGCCTGGAGCTAATTTCTCACCTCACCTCACCCTCAAAACACATACAAAAAAGGTTTTCAAAGAAAAACCCACATCTGAGCATCAAAGCATTTACTATCTTCCCACACTGAGCAAACAAATGCTGGTGAGAGCTCTTGATGAAGCAGTGATCCCTTGGCTCTGTGCTGGCTCAGCACCTACCACAAAGGATTCCCAGACACCAGGTACATTCCTTAATCACAACAAACAGAGATCAATCTCAGATTTGCTCTTTTTAATCACTTCCCCCTCCCCTCCACCCTACTTTGCCAAAGCACAAAGTTTGTAAGTTTTGGGGCTCTGAAAATTACCTTCCAAAACTTTCCTATCTCTGAAAGTGTTCAAGGCCAGGTTGGATGAGACTTGGAGCAACCTGGTGCAGTGGAATATGTCCCTGCCCATGGCAAGGGGGTAGAACTACAGGATCTTGAAGATTTATTCCAACTTAAATCCTTGTAAAACTCTATGATTTAACAAAGCCCATGTTGTGCTTGTTACTGTGACCATAAAAGAAGGAATCATCAGCAGAAAAAGTCAATAGATGTGCAAACTGCTTATTATAACTTAGTAATTATCAGCATTACTGTAATGTATAATTATTATTAATAGCTGTTATTAAGGGGGATCTAAATGGGGTTCTTGCTCTAGCAAGATTATACAGTTTTTTTAGCAATTATACAGTTTTATCCTTCATCAGCAAATAATAAGAACAAGCATTTTTTTATGACACTTGTAGGCTCATTCCCTTTTTCCCAAAGGTGCTCCAGGCCTGTTGAACTTGTGGAAACAAGTGGTGAGTTTGATAGGTGAAGAACAGTAACGGAGAACAAACCCGCTTTGGGTTGGGAGGCAACAGGAGAGTGGAACTTGCAACCAAAATGATTTAAGAAGTGGTGAGTCCTTGATGAGAAGACCACAGACATGCAGGACAGTGATGCATTTCCAGGTCACTGGAGGATGGCTGAGAGGGCTCCACATGCACGTCCTCCCCAGGGAGGAGGCTCCAGCCATTCCCCTCCATGCCAAAAGCTCTCCAAAATCTGGACTGCAGCAGCCTGGCAGCGCCAAGACAGGACAGCAGGGCAGCTTCCCACAGATTGTCCCCTGGGATAAGACCCACCTGCGTCCCAGCCATGCCAAGATCCCACAGATTGTCCCCTGGGATGAGACCCATCTGAGTCCCAGCCATGCCAAGGGACTCCAGCCCCCAAAACAAGCTTCTGGGCAAAAACATTACACCAAAACTGCAACCATAAAGAGATCTCCCTAAAATAATTCTTACAGAATCACTCAATCATGGAATTGTTTAGATTGGAAAGCCCTCCAAGACCATCAAGTCCATTCCCCTGGCACTGCCAAGGCCACCACTGACCCATCTCCCCAAATGCCACATCCACATGACTTTTAAATGTCTCCAGGTATGGGGGCTCCACCACTGCTCTGGGAAGCTCTGCTGGACGCTCTGGACAAGCCTTTCCATGGAGGGATTTTCCCCAATATCCAACTGAGCCTCCCCTGGCCCAGCCTGAGGCCGTTCCCTCTGCTCCTGTCCCTGTTTCCCTGGGCTGTCCCCTCCTGTCAGGAGCTGTGCAGAGCCCCAAGGGCCCCCTGAGCCTCCTTTGCTCCAGGCTCAGCCCCTTCCCAGCTCCCTCAGCCTCTCCTGGGGCTCCAGCCCCTTCCCAGCTCCGTTCCCTGCCCTGGACACGCTCCAGCCCCTCGGTGTCTCTCTTGTGCTGGGGGCCCAGAGCTGTCCCCAGCACTGGAGGTGCCTCAGCATTCCCAGAGCCCTTCCCAGCTTTCCAGCCCCTCTGCACCACCCTAGAGCTGCAGGGAGCTGGGGTGACCCAAGAGGAAGCCAGTTCTCGCTCCAATTCATCCAGACAAACCCACATCCTGACCTGCTATTACGACAACAACAGCACACCTTGCTCCTATGCGAGGTCCAACGTGACTGAGCACAAGCAAAGGAAAGAAAATAAAGAGATTGCTTTTCCCAGTGTTTTCCTTCCACGGGATGGATGTTAAGAGCTTAAAGTGCTTTTGCACACTTGATGAGTTTCTTTGAAGGTTGTGGCTTCCAAAGGCAAGAGAAACAGAAACACCACACTGTCACACACAATCAAAATGGTGAAAGCTGTAAGTAGATTTTCTTCACAACTACACAGCCAGGAGCTAATACCCACTGCCAATACCTAGGTAAGGTCATTAGGAAAAATCTCTAAAATACAGAGTTCAGGCAGAACTACTTCATGCATTGGGCTTCCTCTCACCTGAACTGAAATTCAATTATTGAAAGGTGTAACCACCTCCAAAGCCCAACAAAGGATAAGTGCCCAGCCCATCTTTCACTCAATATGGCCTCAGCTGTTTAGGCTTGACTGACTGACTGATGGCATTTAATTGAAAACTCATGTGTCTTCTTTACTTATCCTTCAGTTAAACACTAAGAAAATCCCAGGCCAATCCTCCATTCCTCCATGACTCCAAAGTGAAGTCAGGAGGAATGCAGAGCATCCTTTATGCAGAGAATATTTATTTCTCAGAAATGCCATCGCAGGCCAGCTGCTGCAGAGACAGGCTGTGACAGGCTACAGAGATATCCTGACATCCCTGAAAGCCTTTGTCTTGCCACATGGGATTTATCATCCCACAGTTTTCTAGGAACAAGAGATGCTTCCTATAAAAGGCAGCTGCAGTGCAAATTCTTCACGTACCAATGCAGCCACCTGCTTCCAGAATGTTCTTTGACAGGACATCCAGCATCCCTCTCGTGTTTGTTCTCCCTTGAGTATTTATAACAGACTGTGCTCCAGCAGGTCCCTTCTGCTCTGAGACACCTGGGACACAAACTGAGGAACAGCTCAGCGGCCCAGATTTGTCTGTGCCTGAATGGGATGATGATAAAACCAAACCAAACTGATGCTCAGGGAGACAGAGGGAAAGGCCCCAACCCTGGCCCAGACATCACATCCTCTCTCATGAGCAACCAATGACAACTTTCACATCTCTTGTGTAGGCTCCAAAACCCACCCCGCTGTTCTCTGTCCCCTACAGCCATGCTGGACATCACCTCGTGCAGGTGGAGGTGGATATCCAGGCTGAGGTGACACCCTCTTCTGCTCACCCCAGTGCCTCTCTGGGGCTGGGCAGGGAGGAACAGCTCACGGTCAAACCCTCCATCATCACCTCCCTCACACTTCCTGCTCACTGAGACTCCAAGCCAGGCTTCCCAAAGCGGCTGCTGAACCACACACAGGAGGAGGAAGTCCCTGCAGCCCCAGACAAGAGAGATGCTTTGACTATACAGAGCAGGGAGGAGTAGATAGTACAGGACAGCCCTTCTGCTTGTTATCTGCTTCTTATCAGCACCTCTGGGTCAGGTGAAACTCTCTGTGTGTCTCAACTCTGCAACCCACCAGCTCACGCTCTGACAGCAGCACAGGCACGAGGACCTTTGACTGTCTGTGTTTGGGGCTGGAACTCCTCGCCATCAGCACGGTTTGATTTCCAGCATCTCCTTTTAATGAGCCTCTTCTGCAGCAATATTTTGCCTCTCCTCATCCAGCCCTTTTCCAACAACAAGTAATTAGCAATGCGTCTTTCTCAAGCGGTGAGAGCATCTCAGAGAACGAGACGAGCAGTTTATCTTTATTGCTGGCAGGCAGCTCTCCTACCCAGCCACCCGCAGGAACAGTTACTATGGAAAATAAAAGCAACAGAGATGAACCATGACTCTCTGTACCCAGGTACTGCTGCATCTCCACAAAGCATCATGTGTCTGTCTTGGATTTGCTGCTCCAAAACCACTACCTTTCCAGACATCAAAACACCAAGCACAGAAATGTAAATTATTATACCCTGGATCTGACCCTTTTCTAATTAAAATGTAAACACCTTTGAAAAACACATGAGTGTTTACTGCTGGAGCCAGCCTTGGGCTTTTCAGATACTGATGCACCCACAGCTGGCTGAGCATTTAATGTATTTCATCATCCCTCCAGTCTCAGGCCTGCTTTCTGGTACCTGGTGATGCAGAAAAGCCCCAGTGACAGGACAGGAGCCCACCAGCTGTCACATTGCAGTGCCACTCACGAGTCTGGCACAGAACACAGCAGGCAAACACCACAGTGCATTGAAACAGAGCCATCAAAACAAACACAGAAATAAACGGAGAGAAAAAAGAGAGGGACAGACAAGTGCTGTAGAATCCAACCCAAAACAGCCAGCTTGATCCCGCAAGACAGGGAGAGGAGTAACCAGAAAGCCAGAAATCCTTATTCTCACCCAGACAACAATTTATTATGTAGCTTGCTTCCCTGCAATAAGCAACTCTTTGTGATTGGAAAGTGAATATTTTCCCTTTTCTTCTCTTTAAACAAAACCAAAGCCACATCACCTTTAGAAACATAAAATCCTTTAGTGTGTCAAATCTGTACATGAGGTTGGAGTGGTTTTCCACCAGATGGGCTTCCTTGCCTGGGGGAAGACATTACCTTTGGCTTGTGATAGATACTATCAAAAAAGGAAAGGAAAAACAGCACACAACTAAGAAAAGTACTGTCTGAACATCAAGTGAGAGGAGGTGGGTTTTTATGGGCTCACCCTGTGGTGGGATGCTCCACTACAGGGGATGTCAGGGCAAGGAGGCTGCTGGGGCATCACTGGCTGCAGCAACAACAGCAAGGAACACTCACAGATTTTGATACAAATTCTATACATGCAAATGCACCAGCATCCCTAGATATAAAATCTGAAACAGGCCATAAAAAGCCTCCAACCACCAACCCCTGAATTGTGAACAGCCTGAGTTTTATAACCTATTTTACATTGGTTCATGCCACAATCTGTGACTTAAGGCAGATATAATAGATTTCCACATTCCCCTGCTTCTACTATAAGCTAATGGAATGAGAACCCACATTACATGTTACCCTTGTTATTTTTCACCTTCACAAGGAAAATGTTGCCAGGTAAAAATATTGAACAACTACTATGAATATCCGAGGAAAGAGCATTTCACACATGCTCTTCTCTTCAGAGCTGCGCTGTTTCTCCTTGGAGAGCACACAGCATCACTCTGGCAGCTGGGCAGGACGTGATGGCTGCAGGGATGGTGCTGGAAGACATGAACCAAGGATGTTTTCCTGCCAGATGAGCTTGCACATGTGCACCATGCACCTGTGTGTGCCCTCCTGCCATTCACCTGGCAGGCTGCAATCCTCAGGCAACTAACACCTGGTTTTGTGCCCAGCCCTTCTGGCACCCCAAGGGATGAGCCATGATGCCATGGAAGCAGCAGCCAGGGTACAAAACTCTCCGTGCAGGCAGCGCTCTGCAGGCAGAGAGCACAGCCCACATCCTAAATAAAAGCACCACAACCACGAGCTCATCCATACACAGTCGCTCGCGCACCCGCGCCCGCCGCCACGCATCGTCCTTTGTAAATAACCAAAGGGAAACCATTATCGGGACAAAATCTTTTCTTTACAGGCACCCAGGCAATATAATAGGCACTTGGGCTGTGAAAAGCTCTGTAATCCTAAAAGACACATCCAACTCTAAGTTGAGATGTCAACCTGCTGAAGTAATCCATCCCACTGGTGGCTGCCCATGGGAGGGACTGGGCAGGAGCAGCGCACCCCGGTCAGCAGCAGGGCAGGCATGGAGGCCGCTTAATCCCCATTAAATCACGCCCGTGGCTCACTGGCAAAAAGCATTTTTGTGCCTCTACACCAGCTTGTAGCAGCAGTCAGAGAACATACCTTGGCCACCAGCCAAAACACTGGAGCTGCCACTCCCGGATGGATTTTATGCTAGGAGGAGCCAGCTGGTCCTCTCCTCCTGGGAATCATAGGACCACAGAACAGGCTGAGTTGGAACAAACCTTTAAAGATCATCCAGTCCAACCCCCTGTCATGGACAATAACACCTCCCACTTGATGAGGCTGCTCCAAGCCCCATCCAGCCTGGCCTTGGGCACTCCAGGGATCCAGGGGCAGCCACAGCTGCTCTGGGCACCCTGGGCCAGGGCCTGCCCACCCTCCCAGCAAGCAATTCCTCATTCCCAATGGGCCAAAATCTGTCCCTGCCCTCTGGCCCTGGGAGCCATTGCCTGGCTGCTGTCCCTGCCTGCCTTGTCCCCAGGGGCTGTGCAGCTCTCCTGGAGCCCCTGCAGGCCCTGGCAGGGGCTCTCAGGTGTCCCTGGAGCTTCTCTGGTGCAGCTGAGCAGCCCCAGCTGTGCCAGGCTGGCTCCAGAGCAGAGGGGCTCCAGCCCTGGCAGCATCTCCGTGGCCTCCTCTGCACTGGCTGCAGCAGCTCCAGCTCCTTGTGCTGTTGGAGCCAGGGCTGGGGCAGCTCTGCAGGTGGGCTCTCACCTGAGCCCAGGGGCACAGGGGCAGGATCCCCCTGCCCTGCTGCCCACGCTGGGGCTCACCCAGGGCAGGGGGTTCAGGCTGGGGCAGGCCCAGCTCTCACCCACAGCACCCCCAGCTCCTTCTCCCAGGGCTGCTCCCTCCACTCACACCCAGCCTGGGTTGATCCTGGGGCTGCCCTGACCCAGGTGCAGCTCCAGCACCTGGCCTTGTTAAACCTCATGAGGTTCCCATCCTTAAGGATTCTCACCTCCATCCCAATCAACTGCTTCTTCATCACAGCTTCCCCTTTTTTTGGAAATGAAGCTCTTCTTTGCAACAAGAATAGGGACAGGAGAGCCTCTAGTGCATCCCAAATTCAACATCTCAGGAAGATGAAATAGGAATGAGGAAGCAACATGCTTTTTGCAACAGCAGCCACCTTCTGCACTATCGAAAGCAAATTTTCTGTGGGTTCCTGTTGCTAAAACCAAAGGGAACAATCCTTCCCAGCCTTGGGTATGCTGCTGGTTGGGATGGGTTAACATGCAAAGAGCATCACCTAAGGCAGCTCTCACACCTTGAGAAGATCACAGAATCATGGAATGGTTTGGGTTGGAAGAGACCTTAAACCTCATCTCATTTATGTCTTGTGCAGGGACACCTTCCACTGTCCCAGGTTCTCCAAGCTCCATCCAACCTGGCCTTGGACACTTCCAGGGATCCAGGGGCAGCCACAGCTGCTCTGGCAACCTGTGCCAGGACCTCATCACCATCACAGGCAATAATTTCTTCACAAAACAGTTTCCTCCTAGATGCCCTTGCAAACCCTATATCCATTTTTCAGGCTACAAGGATGTCCATGCCATGTTCTCCCACATAATTTCCCACTGCACTTAGGAAAGCAAGTGTAGTACCTAGACAGACCCAGGTTTTGCACTGGGCTCCCAGCAGCTGTCCCAGCAAGGAACACGATGCAGCACAGGCACCACAGCACCCACCAAAGGCCTCACCCTGCCCAGGGATGCTGCTGTGTGCAGGGATGGGCTCCCTGTGCGACCCCACCACACTGGCAAAAGTCAGAGCAGCAGGAACGCCCAGCCCAGGACAAGGGGAAACCAGACCCTCCAAGCTTTGCTTTGTACAAGCAGCATGAGCCCAGCCCACCAGCTCAACCCTCCTCTCAAATCCATCCCCAGCTTTTAGCTCCTTCCAGCAGCTGAGACGCAGCTTGAATCAATTCACCAGGAAAACGCCTGCCTTAGGGAACCAGCCCAAAAATACCAAGCACCTCCCCAGACAGGAATTTTTGGGAGCTACTGGCCAGCCACCAGCCTCCTTTCTGAGGCTTGAAGTGCATTTTTTTTGCAATCACTCCCAGACTATCACTCTGTAGGATGCTCTGCACCAGCAATGCTGCCACAGATCTCCAAAAATTCCCTTTCCAGGTGGCCCCACTCCACCTGTGGTTATTCCCCCTTGAAGTGCAGTGAGTGATGGATGACAAGAAGCCAGCAATGGGGGTGGGAAGAGCAGCCTGCTGACTCCCAGGGTGTAAAGATGCTGCAAGCACTTGCACAGCAGCATTTATCACCCAAGGACCTGGCTGAGCCCTGGCAGGCAGGAGCAGGACAGGGAGGGGTTTGTTATTACAAAGCAAACAGAGGACAGGTACTTTCAGGACATGACAAGTAAATTGTTTTGAAATGAACATGAGCTTGGCGAGTGTCTGTTTACCTCCACCAGCAGCAAGGACAGTTGGGACTGGCCCTGATCAAGACAGCTTTGGGATTTACCAACCCTGTGCTCTAATCTTCCCTGCTGTCAGTGACCCTGACACCAGTCCCTTCTGCTAACCCCAGGTCTCACACCACAGGATCACAGAATGCTTTGGATGGGAAGGGATCTTCCAGTTCCCCCCTGCCATGGGCAGGGACACCTTCCACAGTCCCAGGCTGCTCCAAACCTCATCCAACCTGGCCCTGGACACTTCCAGGGATGGGCCAGACACAAATTCCCTGTGCAACCTGTGCCAGGGCCTCAGCACCTACTTTTTTCCTAATATCTAATTTAAATCTACTATCTGTCAGTCTGAAGCCATCCCTCTGTGTCCTGTCACTCCAACAGCCTCTCTCCATCTTTCCTGTATCTTTCCTCCTTCTTTCTTCATGCAGTGCAAGAAAGCTTTGCTGAGTTCCAGTATTGCTGCTGGTGTACTGGGGACAAGAACATAAAATCTGTCCCAAAATACCCTTGAGTTGCTCTTTCTGTCCAGCTGTTTCATCCACCACAGACCCAAATGTGCCATGCACTTCACGTGTGACTGGTGTGACACCATCTCCTCCATCCTGCTTGCTTCCCTCTCTTGTAAAACACAAACACTGCTCTTTTCTTTCACGGTACACTAAATTTCCACAGATCTCCATTATGGTGCAAAGTAACTTAAGACATTTCATTTGGGATTGAAACAGGACTTGACATTATTTTGTTTCCTATTTCTCACTGAACCCAGCTAAAAATACTCTCATCCCCCACAACTATCCTTGGCACCATGATTTCTCTACAGGCTAATTAAGAGAAAAAGTTAGAGTAAGCAATAATTATTTGCTGAGGACAATTCACAGGAAGGATAACTTGGGGCACCCACCCAAAGGATGCAGCAGGGCAGTGGGATCATGGGGGGAGGGCTGTAGGGGCAGCACAGGGGAGCAGCATCTGCAGCTTCAGCAGAAACACCACAGCAGGACGCCTGCTATTCATGTACCTTTGGCTTCAGAGATTAAATAGAGAGCTCAAGCTATATTGCTTTGCAGGGGGAAAAAAAGGGAAAAAAAGGAAAGAAAAGAATCAAGGGAGAATTTGATTAATCAAGAAACTGCTTAGGGATATATACCCAGATGGTATTTCACATCAAGGGCCCTTAAAGGTAGAGCCCCACCACTCCCAGCTCTTAGGTGCCACCACAGGGTAGGGATGTTCACCTGAGGGGTCTTTATGACCCAACAATTCAGCAGCAGAATTTCAAATGGGACTTGAAAATGCACTTCTGCAATAAATTATACAGTATGAAAGAAAATAAACTTCATTCCTAGTGCGGAGGTAGTGCAGGACTTGGAGGCTTCAGAGGAAGACACCAAGAATGCCAAGATAAACACATAACTCTGGGGTTTGGAGCAGGTTCTTCCCACTCCTTCTAGAGCTTTCACAGAACCATGGAATGGTTTGGGTTGGATGGGACTTCAAAAGCCATCCAGTGCCACCCCTGCCATGGGCAGGGACACCTTCCACTAGTGCAGATTGCTCCAAGCCCCATCCAACCTAGCCTTGGACACTTCCAGGGATGGAACAGCCACAGTTTCTCTGGGAAACTTTGTGCCAGTGCTTCCTGAGGACCCTGGTCCCTGGGAACACTCTGATGATGATGAGCATTCCCACATGTCTACGATATCCAAAGGCCTGCCAGCACCAGGAACCAGAGGTGACGCCGCCTGGCACTCAAGCTTCACTCGTACCCTTGACCAGTGTGAGAGACAAGGGTCATGTTTCTCCTCTGTCACAGTTCCCAGAGGAAAAAAATTCACCCCTGAAGAAACAAAAGTCTGAACCTACCACATAACAACAATAATAATTTTTTTAAATTACTTGTTTGCCATCACCCCAGATTTGGCTTGATGAATTTTAAATAATTTTGGTCAAGTCACTGCAGCCAAACCACTTGGGAAGGAAACGCTGAAAAAATGGTTTCACTTTTTTTTAGAGTTTTGTATTTTTTAACAAAGGATTTTTGGTTTTATTTTGTGGTGATGTACACTGAATTTCCACAACTCGCCATTATAGTGTAAAATAATTTAAACCACATTTCATTTTGGACTGAAATGGGACTTGACATTATTTTGTTTCCCATTTCAACAAAATAAAAATATCTATTCTCATTGAACACAGCCAAAAACACTCTTATTCCTCACAACAATCCTTAGCACTATGATTTTTTCTACAGGCTAATTAAGGAAAAAAATGGAGTTAGCAGTAACTATCTGTTTTATGGCCTGGTGTTGAAGAGTATTCACTGAGAATCTGAGGATAACTTGGAGCACCCACCCAAAGGACGCAGCAGTGCTTCAGGAAAGAAGATTTGCAATTTAAAGTGTTACTGCAATCCACTTGAAAGTTAGAAAGCTAGGAACCTCCCTTTCTACAGAGGGAAATAAGGAAAATGGGAACTCACAGTCTCTCACAAAGAAGGGGCACTGGTACAGCCCCAGTTCTGCTGGGCAGTTCACACCAGGCACGAGCCCAGTGCCAGCCCTTTCAGGCTTTGACCTCCCAGCAATGCCTCTGCTTTGGCTCGGTCCCAGCTCCTCCACGGGCTGCTCTGCTGCAGGAGAAAATTTTTACTCTCCAGAGACTATCAGGCAGGGCACAAGATAAGACCCAGGGGTGCAGAAACCCCAACAGATACAGCCTGCTGTGATGCCCCGCTCCATCCTCTCCGCTCCCTTTCAGGTCCAACCGGATCCTGTGCAGGGCGAGGGGACAAAAAGCCCCAAACAAAACAGGTTTTCAGGGCAGTGCTGCTGACTTGTTGTTTTCCAAGCCCTCTGCCACCAAGCCCCTGCGGTGCTGCTAACCTCTGCTGATCCCATCAGGTGGTTTAACCGGGAAGCTTAGCAGTAAGCCCTGCTCCTGCGAGGAGGCACCGCGTTACGTGAGTTATTCTCTGCCCAGCCGTGCAGCTCTGAGCTCCAAAATCCCAGCTACAGCTTACAGGAAGAAAATCAAGTGCCTGAATGGAGCAAATTTATCCCAGGTTGCAATGTTTTGTTGTTGGGCTGGATTT
The DNA here is from genome assembly GCF_028769735.1 of Zonotrichia leucophrys gambelii. Classification (NCBI taxonomy): domain Eukaryota; kingdom Metazoa; phylum Chordata; class Aves; order Passeriformes; family Passerellidae; genus Zonotrichia; species Zonotrichia leucophrys. The sequence continues at coordinate 1,527,079 of NC_088200.1, forward strand.
AATTTTTTTCTTTCTGTCCTAGGCTTTATATTTTTAATGTTGAAGTACGTGTTAAACCCTGTTAACATACTGCAAATCCTTGTCTTGCTGGAAAAAATAAGAATTTGGCACCTCTAAAAGGCACCTGGCCTTTACTGTAGCCAAATAAACGTATTATAAACAGGAAAAGAGGCAGGTAGAGAAGGGAGAAACGACAGTGGGTAGAGCAAAAGGAAGAAAAAATGGGATAGAGAATAAAAAAACCATGACAGGCCAAAACTCCAAAAACAAACCCAAAACCAACCAAAACCCGAAAACAAACAAATAAAAAAAAAAAAGGAATCAGGAAGAACAACACAAATGAAATGGGGCATAAAGGAATAAAAATGGGACAGGCAATATAAATGAAGGGACAGAAAAGAAGAAACAATTGGATAGTCAACAAAAAAATGGAATAGGTAACAAATAAAATGGGATGGGTAACTAAAGAAAAAAAGGGACTGGCAACAACTCTGCAAACAAGAGCTGGGCAGAAAGTGGCACTGCACAGTTTTCACCTGTTAACTTTGGCACCCAGAGGATTTCTGTAGTAAGATGATGCACGTGTACAATCAGTGCAGGGGGAAGAGGAGGGATGGAGACCATGGCAGCCAAGAAATCCCTGCAGGTAGGCTGCCTGGAAAGTCTGGCAGGCTGGGACCACCAAGCCCAGCAGGATGGCCACTGGAGCAGGAAAAGCAGTTCACAAGTATTACACTGGCTCTGGCTACAGCCCTTACTCTCAGGCTTCACCTAGCCTGAGCAAAAGAACATTATTATTAGGAGACAGACAATAAATCAAAGAACAGCTTGGAAAAACGCGTGAAGCCTCTTGAGAGCCAAGGAAACCTGCACTATCTAGGGAAGAGCGAGATTACAATAATTAGGTCAGTTGGCGATAAGCCTCCCCAGCACACACACGCTGCCGCTCCACCCAGGAGTGCTGACACTCCCCTGGAGCTGCTGAGAATCCCAGCAGCAGAATGCCCGGGGCACGGGAAACACCAGCTGCAGAAAGCCTCTTCCAGCAGCAAACAGCTGCAGCTGCTCCGCTCCAGGTCTGCGCATCGGTAGGTGAAGCTTGGGAAACTCTGATGGGATACTGGAAAATTCCTTTGCTTTGAGCTGTGGCTCAGCAGCCAACATGTAACTTGAGTGTGAGATCTGGGTGTGCAGCTTGGAAACAGCAGCAGGACCCAGCTGGAGGAGGCCCTGAGCAGGTTTGATGTTGAAGCTGGCGCTGCACTGAGCAGAGGGCTGGACCAGAGGAGCTTACTTCAACCCAGAATAAGCAGGATCTTACCTATGAAGATGTTCCCTGAGCCCAGACTTCCACAACAAAGCAAGAAAGACATGCTCCAAGCTCAATGAAAACCAAAAGAAACATCATAACACAGCAAGGTCAGGCTGACCTTTAGGAGAGGAAATGGGCTGACATGAAATTCAAGTACATGACAATCCCATTGAGCAAAGCTGCCTGCTCTGGGAGGCAGAGGATGGTCCCATGCAGCAAGTGCTGAGCAGGGAATGCATGCACTTTTCCCTGAAGAATGGGCGACAGAAGCTTTTTATTACTCATCTCTTCCTTCCTGGATGGTTTGCCATCAGCTCTGCCCATGCTGGTAGGGCTCAAGGACTTGAAAGAGCCACAGCTGCAGGCCCAGAGCGAGGGCTGGACTGAGATCACATCCAGATGTTTGACCCCAGATCCAGCAAACAGGAAGGGCAGACTAAAGAGAAGGACGTGCTCACTGCTCCAGCCTGCTCTTGGCTCTTCCTCCCCACCTGTGCCATCATCTGCCACTCTCTGATTTGGCCATTTATTACTGGAGCCCAACCTCCAGCCCAGAGCACAGAAACCAATCACCTATGCTTGGGCTTTCCAGTCTCCCTCCTTGCATTGATTTGAGTACAACTACCACCTTCCAAAAGAGATTTGCTTTTCTTAACAGTGGAGGCAGAAAATCCCTCACTGGAGCCTCCACATTGTTTTTCTAAGGTGCTTCTCTCTGAACACCTCATCAATGCTCTCACCTGCCCCTACAACCCACAACAGATCCCCAGAACAACCCAAACAACAACAAACAGCGCAGGATGGTTGTGTGAAGCCTCTTGCTTGCAGTCCACACAGCTGTGTTGACACCAGCAAGCTTTTCCCACCTGTCAGCTGTAGAAAATCCAAGCTCTGCCCTGCTCAGCTGAAACCTCACCTGCAGAGCATCTGGAGTCCCCAACAGCACAAGGAGCTGGAGCTGCTGCAGCCAGTGCAGAGGAGGCCACGGAGCTGCTGCCAGGGCTGGAGCCCCTCTGCTCTGGAGCCAGCCTGGCACAGCTGGGGCTGCTCAGCTGCACCAGAGAAGCTCCAGGGACACCTGAGAGCCCCTGCCAGGGCCTGCAGGGGCTCCAGGAGAGCTGCACAGCCCCTGGGGACAAGGCAGGCAGGGACAGCACCCAGGAAATGGCTCCCAGGGCCAGAGGGCAGGGACAGATTTTGGCACATTGGGAATGAGGAATTGCTGGCTGGGAGGGTGGGCAGGCCCTGGCCCAGGGTGCCCAGAGCAGCTGTGGCTGCCCCTGGATCCCTGGCAGTGCCCAAGGCCAGGCTGGATGGGGCTTGGAGCCACCTGAGAAGGTGTCCTTGCCCATGGCAGGGGATCAAACTGGATGATATTAAGGTCCTTTCCACGTGAACCATTCCAGGATTGTGTGATTCTCTGAATTCATTAAGTACTTCAGGATGTAATTACTCCAGTGACTGACTGATCCAAGTTAAACCCAACCTTCACACAAGAATAGCATCCTACAGACTCCACTGTTTCCTGTGTGCAACCATTAAGTGCCTACACTCACTACAGTTCACTAGCCAAAAACCAGCAGCCCCTATTAAATACATACAAATAATTTTCCATATTCCTAGGTCATGCAGAAGATGTCATGCACAGTGTTGACCTTCAGCCTCCAAACTCCCCTCATTAACATCCTGACCAATGCTCTCATTTGGTTATGTGCTCTGACCTCCCTTCCAGAACATTGAAAACAGTCACTACAGTTCCCTCTGTACTTTTAATCAAAGCTCACCTCTTTTTTTGTTAAAATAATCGGCTAATCAAACCCATTGCTTCCAAGCTGACATTCCTCCTAATGCTTTAATCAATAGACAGAGATGTTCAGAAGGCAGCTAATATGGCCTAAGGCAGAGCACAGGATGCTGCGAGGACAGGTTCATGATGTGGCTGTACTTCTTAAAAGAGGAGAAAAAAGATGAACACAATCAAGTCCAAACCCAAGAGAGGTTAGTGGAATATTTCTAGATGATGACCAACTTTGTCCTTCCCAGAACTACCCTTACCACCACACAAATATTCATTTTTGATGCCAGACTTCCTAGTGTTATAAAGCAAAGCAGTAAGCGATGCATGCTGGAATTTCCTCAGAAGATCAAAATTGCTCTTAGGGTTTGAGTATCTGATTTGGAAACAGAGTGGTAAGATTCTAGATGGCTTGGGAGTTTCATCTCATTTTTATCTGCCCTTCTCCCCTTTAGAAATAAGCAGAGCAATGCTGGCTTCCAGGGTAGAAGAATAATTAACCCAAAACTAATGCACTTGTTTTTTATACAAGGGACACCAGAATGCCTGGTATCACTTAGAGTGGCAGATGATTTATCGGCTCCCTTGCAGAGCAGCAGTGTCTGAAAGCCCTGTGGAGAGCAGAGCAGGCACTGTGTGTCCTCCCTGGTATTTAGCAGCCGTTTCAGCCCTGCCATGAAAGGCAAGCTGGCAGCGGTCCTGCACGGAGCCCGTGTCACCATCCATCCATCACCCACCCCGCCCACCATCACCCAGGCGAGCAGGGCATCCTCCAGCAGGGCCAGCAGCACACCCGAGCCACCTCCCCTCCTGGGAGAGCCCATGACATCACTTTCCATCGTTTTTTACAATATGACCAGGCCAGCCCTCGAAATTCCATTTGGCTGATCCTTCCTCCACAGATGCCCGCACGGACAAGGAGTACACAGGAGACCTGGAGCTGCCATGGGTCTGGCAGCACGGCCTGCTCACTGCTTCACTCTGCTCCTGGCACAGGGAAAGGTCCTGCAGAGGGCTCATCCTTCCCCTCTGTGCCCTTCCCTGCCAGAATGAGGTGGGAACGCTCCTGCTGAATGAAGCCAGCGTTAACTGGAGGTGCTCAAGGAAAAACTCGGCAAAGCCAGCAAGGGATGACTCTGCAAATCAGAGTGGGGGGAAAGGCTGAATCACTTCCTCCCCCACAGCCCTAAATAGAGAAGAGCGTAAGGAAAATCATTCTCTGAGCTGACAAAAAAGGAAGAGAATCCCCGGTGTAAAAAAAAAAAAAAAAGTTTAAAAAAACAAAAATCAAAGTGCACATAGTGACAGCAGAAGGGAAAGGGAAAGGGACAGAAGAGGCAGCCTCCTGCTGCAGCTGTAATGGGAACAACAGCAGAGAGGGGCAGAACACCATCCCTGGCTCCTCTGGGAACTGGAAGCTCACTAATCCCTTGTAACAGCAGCTTCAGCTCCAAGGCAAGCTCATGGACCATGGCTGATGCTGAAAAGCCACTGCAATGCTGGCTCATCCTCTCCAGGTGATGCTGCCAGCCGTGACCTCAGTCCTGATGGGAAGCTGTGCTGAGCCTGGCAAGTGCCCAAGGAAGCTTTTGGGGACAGAATTTACCCAACACCTCAGCCTGCAAGGACTCTGTGTGAGCTTGTAGGTGATAACACATGGAGCATCACTATCAGGAGCAGTCACAGTGTAACACCTGATGGAGAGGAGAGGAGAGGAGAGGAGAGGGAGAGGAGAGGAGAGGAGAGGAGAGGAGAGGAGAGGAAGGAGAGGAGAGGAGAGGAGAGGAGAGGAGAGGAGAGGAGAGGAGAGGAGAGGAGAGGAGAGGAGAGGAGAGGAGAGGAGAGAGAGAGGAGAGGAGAGGAGAGGAGAGGAGAGGAGAGGAGAGGAGAGGAGAGGAGAGGAGAGGAGAGGAGAGGAGAGGAGAGGAGAGGAGAGGGAGAGGAGAGGAGAGGAGAGGAGAGGAGAGGAGAGGAGAGGAGAGGAGAGGAGAGGAGAGGAGAGGAGAGGAGAGGAGAGGAGAGGGACCTTAAAAAGTTATCTAGCATCATCCAAACACACCCTCCCTGGCAGCAGCCCTGCAGCCAACTCCTCCTTTCCTGTGATGAAAATTATTTGGTTTATTTCCTTAAATGAATTGTAGTGAATTACTAAGGTAATTTACTTAAGAATTAACCAACCTGCTTGCACCCAGACAGACATTATTTAGGTTTACGACTGATGCAGCCTCTCCTTGCAGACAAGAAAGAATTTACATTTCCCTTTTTTACCCTCTTTCTTACAGCCTGTAAGTTCTTATCTCCAAAATGTGCCCTCCTCTGTCAAATTTGGCTGATATTAGATATTAAAAAAGCTTCTGGAAGAATAGCAAGTGACAGTTAGTCTGAGTGCATAAGCCTCATTTCTGCTCATTGGAAAAAAAAAAAGCAAGCATAAAAACAGGGGAGAAGCTTCAAAGTGACTGCAGTCGATAAATGAATCTTTCACCCTATGTGACAAAAATATATCTATCAAAAAAAAAAACTGAAGCAAGTGCTTTTTCTCAAAATCGATTTTGAGAAAAACAATGTGCACTCTGCAGATGCTCCAAAATGCAGGACCGGGGGAGGACCAGTGCCCTGAGGTGAATCTTGGCACTAAGAGCACCCTGGCAGGGAGGGATGCTGCGGCTCTGCTGACACTCCACGGGGCTGTGATGTCCTGCCCATGACTGATGCTGCTCTGAGCACCTGCAAAGGCAGGAAAAACACTCATCTGCCTGTGCCTGGCTAGCACAGGGATGGACAGAGCAGGGATGCAGGGAGAGATGGAGAACTCAGCTTCCACCACAAGAGCTTTCCAGAAGTGTGTGTTTCATTGCAGTGCTGCTGTCGGGGTGTGAGAAACTGCTGATCTCAAAAGAAGGGGGAAAAGCTGAGAGAGAAAATTGTCCACCACCTCAGCACAGCCTTCATCCACACCTGGGGCCTCCTCTTCCTTTAGAGACCACTGCAGGCATCACAGCCAGGAACCTGAAAACTTCACCTGGTTCATCTACTTACAAGGCTGAAAGGTGCACACGGCAAGAAAAATACAGAAATCATTTCCCAAAGCAACCCCCAAGCCTCCATGTCCTCCTGTAAAACCTCCTGCTGCAAAAATTACTGCTGCAAATTTCACCATCACCAGCCCTGCTTCCTAAGCCAAAGGAAAATAAAAACAAAGACACCTCCAAGGTGATCGTCTGGCTGGGAAGAAACATTCCCTGGATCAACGATATGCCCTGATTTAAGGGAATACAATTCCCGTGGGTTCAGGCATACACTCCTCTCTCCTCGCTGTGCAAAGCAAACACCTTCTTAAACATAAAACATTGTTATTAACCTCCAGCTGACAATCAGAGCACAACCACAACCCTTCCTGCTTCCTTTTCTTCTCCTGCTGAGACACACAACATGGTATTTTTGATGACATGTTATTAAAATGCTCCCTGGCTTCACTGCAGTTGGACACTGGCGCCCAGGAGTCCTCTAGCCCCAGGGGATTTGCTTCTGGATGGGTAATACAGGGAAATGCAGCACCCAAAAACAAAACAGCATTTAGCCTGGAGAAAAGGAGGCTCAGAAGGGACATTCTCACTCTCCAAAATTCCCTGACAGGAGGGTGGTGCAGCCAGGTGGGGGCCAGACACTTCTTCCAGGTTATAAGTGACATGATGGAGGACATGGGCTCAAGCTGCACAAGGGGAAGTTAAATTGGGTATTGGGAAAAAATTATCCACTGAAAGGGTGGTCAGGCACTGGCATGGGCTGCCCAGGGCAGTGGTGGAGTCCCCATTCCCAGAAGTGTTCCAAAAACATGTGGATGTGGCACTTGAGGACACAATTTGGTAGTGAACACGGTGTAGTACTGGATTGATGATAGGATTTGGTGCTCTTAGAAGTATTTTCCAACATTAGTGACTTTGATTCCAGGATTTGCAGATGATGATTCCATGATTTCAGACTACTGCTTTGGGCTGGCTGGCTGGCCCTAGACTACACCATACACCTGCCAGTGACTGGAGCACACACTTCTACGCAGGCTGAAAACATCCTTTAAAATTTACTCCAGGTTAACTCCCGCAAAATCCCTGACTAACAAACACCAAGGAGTGTTTCTGCACACACTGCCATCCTTCAAGGCCACCTGCAGAAGCTGGTTGGCCCCAAAATGACATCCCCATGGACCACATATGAGGAGGAGCAGCTCACAGGCACAGGTGAGCCCCTGCAAAGCTGCCCCAGCCCCAGGCTCACCCAAGGCTGCTCCACCCAAAACCAGTTCCACGTCACCTCAGAAAGCTTTGGCTTCACAAGTGAGGTGCTCAAAGCCGGGGGCAGCCAAGACCCCTGAAACATCTGCAGTGCATTTCTGTTGTAGCTCAAAAGCACTGTGGTAGCACAGACAGACTTGAGAGATTTAATCAAATTATGTGAAAAACTCAGGGTCACAACTGCTTATTTCATGGAAACATGGAATCCCAGAATGGTTTGGGTTGGAAGGAATCTTAAAGACCATCCTGTTGCGCCTCCTGCCATGGCAGGGACACCTTGCACTATCCCAGGTTGCTCCATAACCTGTCCAGTCTGGCTTAGGACACTCCCAGGGATCCAGGGGCAGCCACAGCTGCTCTGGGCACCCTGGGCCAGGACCTCAGCACCCTCACTGAGAAGAGTTTTCTCCTAACATCCAACCCAAATCTACCACCTTTCAGCTTAAAGCCATTCCCCCTTGCCCTGTCAGTGCTTGACCTGGCAGCAGACCATCCCAACACTAATTTGGGGGTTCATGGGGTGAGATCTGAGATCCCCAATGCATGGAATGGCACAGCTGATGTGAGGGACCCTCCAGTGCCACAGCCTCCCATGCCAACCCAACTGCCCGTGCCCCAGGCCAGCAGCTACCCAACACAACTGGCAACAGCTTGGTTGTGAACACCAGCTTCTCCCAAGGTCCTGGAGAATGCCAGCCAAGCCACACAGCTCCTGCAGGATTTTAGGAGCTCAAAAGCATTTTTCAGAAATAATTATGAACCCTGCTAATTGCAATTGCATTGCAGGTGCCTGGGCAAGAAGCTGGTGGCAGCTGTGTCTCCCAGTAGCTTCTGCTCTGGTGCAGGGCAGGCTCTGGTGGTTGTGAAGCCTCTCCAGGGTGGAACAGCCTGTATTAACCAGTCCCAGAGAGCTGAGCCTGCTCCCAAAGGAGGGAGAAATTGGTTGTTTTGGGGGTTTTTTTGGGTTTTTTTTTTTGTTTGTTTGTTTTTGGTTTTTTTTTTTTTTTGTGTTAAGACCAATTGCAGCGGGTTGACCTTGGTTGGAATCCAGGCAATCACCAAAGCAAATCTCTCACTCCCCCCCACAGCTGGACAGGGGAGAGAAAATAGAGCAAAAGGGTCATGACTTGAGATAAGGACTGTGAGAGATCCCTCACCAAATCCCATTGTGGGCAAAACAGACTTGAATTTGCAGTATTAACTGAATGTATTAACAACACAATAAGAGCAGGATAATGACAAGTAAAATAAATCTTAAAAACACATTACCCTCACCCCTCCCTCCTTCCCAGCTCTACCTCCTCCCTCGCTGGTGCAGGGAGACAGGAATGAGGGTTATGACCAGCTCAGAACAAGATGTTCCTGCCATTGCTCAGGGAGAGAAGTCAGAGGGAGAGAAGCCAGAGTCCTCACCCTGCTCCAGTGTGGGGACCCTCCCACAGGAGACAGTTCTACATGAACTTCTCCAGTGTGAGTCCATCCCATGGGCAACAATTCTCCATGAACTGCTGCAACGTGGATCCTGGGGTGCAGTCCTTCAGGGACAGGCTGCTCCAGCATGGGTTCCCCCCGGAGCCACAAGTCCTATCAGGACACCTGCCCTAGCATGAGCTCCTGTTTCCACAGATCAGCATATCCCTGCCAGGACCCTGCTCCAGCATGGGCTTCCCAGGGGGTCACAGCCTCTCTCAGGCACCCCCTGCTCTGGCATGGGCTCCTCCAGGGGCTGCAGGTGCATCTCTGCATCCCCACACCCTCCACAAGCTGCAGGGGAATCTCAGCTCTGGCACCTGGAGCAGCTCCTGCCCCTCCTCCTGGCCTGAGCTTGGTGTCTGCAGAGTTGTTCTCTCACATGTTCTCACCCCACTCCTCTCTGGCCACAGTAACAACTGCCAGCGACTGGCAACAATTTTATTTTCTTCTTAAATCTGTTATCCCAGAGATGTCACAATCATTCCTGATGGGCTTGGCCGTGGGGTCTGTCCTGGAGCTGGCTGGTGTTGGCTCTGCTGGACATGGGGCAAGCTCCTGGCAGCTCCTCACAGAAGCCACCCTGGTAGCTCCCCCCATTATTAAACCTGGCCATGCAAACCCAACAGACCCATTCCAACCACAGGTGAGAAATAAGAAGCTTGTGGGCAGCCATGTGCACCCTCAGGACACCCAGGAACGATGTGACACAGGGGATGGGGACAGCACAGAGCCACCCAGCCCCGCTCTCCATCCCAGGGACAGCCCCACCACATCCATGCTACCCCACCCATATCCCTCCCCATCCCGGTGGGAATGCAGATGTTTTCCAGCACCACCCCACCCCCTGCACGGATGCAGCCAGGCTGGGGAGGGAGATGAAGCTGAGCCAGCTGCCACAGAGGAGACGCCCTCGACAAATGTCTGCACGTTGTGAAATGCACCTGCAGCAGGTTCCTGGCCGACAGGTGTGGCAGGACTGGTCCTGCAGAGATGGCACAGGCACAGGTTTGGCTCTGTCACCACAGGTTCTCCCACCAGCCCAGAAACCAAGTTCTTCTTCTCCTGGACCACAACTGCTGCATGCCTGGGGGACAGGGAGGCTGAGGGGTGTGTGTGCAGGACAGGAGACGGAACAGTGCCTTTCTGGAGTGAGCACAAGGCTGCTCCCAACCATCCTGGGGTGCCTAAAATCTCAGTGTCCCATGGACTGCCTGAGAGGAGACTCCAAGAGCTATCTCAAAGCAGAAAAGTCTCAAATCTATTAATTTTCCATCATAAGTTTTCTGCAATCCATCCATGATAGAGGCATCACCTCCCATTCCTGGCCACTGCTGAGGCACCTCTGCACTTCAGAACGACAATGACAATGCAAAATCCAGCAAGCCAAGAGTGACCATGGCACAGCTCAAGGCAGACGTGAAAGAAACAAAACCTCTCATTTCAGCAGGGAAGCTTAAACGCACCAAAGTTTTAAGAACATCCAATGTTGCTCCCATTTCAGTCTGAACTGAGGGGGGAACATGCTTCTCTCAGGATCACCAGCAAGGCATCTACGTTGTAAGTGAATATATATACACATATGCAAGAATGTATGTAAATAAATAAAAATAAAATAGCCAGAGTCTCAAACAAACAGAAGATGACTGGTTGGCTACAGTAGCCCTTCATTTCAGAGGACACAGTAATCTGCTAATTGTCCTCAAGTGGCAGAACTGCCCCTTCTCCGAGGAGTTTCACAACATCCCGAGGCATTTATGGAGATTACTCAACCAGAAGCCTCAACACTTCCAATCTCCTCTTGTCCTTTCCCCAACCTGATCATAGCCCAAACAGAGCAGCAAACTGTTAGCTCTGAAACTTAACAATAGTGTAACATAAATGTCTTAACACTTCTGCCAAAGTGAAAAACAGTGAAATCATTGATGATATTTAATTACTCCATCAGAACATAAAGGAAGAATGTTGAATGTGTCTCAAACAGCTCTTGAAAAAGCTGCCCCAGCATCCACAGAAAACACAGGGTCCTGCTACACTTTTAGCCTCACTCCTCACAAACACAGGACCCCAAAGGCTCAACTGAGCAGCAAGAAGATGACATTAAATTAGGTTCAGAAGGGTTTTCTTGTTGCTTTGCAGAGACCTGTGGGCAAAATCTCAATCAGTGACAACTACCACAATTTCAGACCCTTCCTGCTGGGGAAAAACCAAGCAGGAGCAACGATGGCTGCAAGGAGAAATGGGAGAGAGCCACACACAAATTGGTTAAGAAGGGGAAAGTCAATACAGCACAATTTGTCCTCACCAGGAGATCACAGCAGAATGAACTCAATCACCCAGTTCACCTCAACATGAGGTACTCCAGAGGGAAAAAAGAGTATTGTTATCCTCATTCAAAATCAAGTGCTGAAGAAGAGACTTCTGGAGATAAAGCCCAACATCCCACCATCTTCCCTTCCACAGTCTGGATGCAGGTCTAACATCCATCAAGCATGTTTCCATGCTTTGCATTCCATTTTTCATGGCTTTTAGGAACCCTCCAGAGACCATTCCCATGCCATTTGTGGATCAGGCTGGAACAAACCCAGCCAAGCCCCTCAGGTAGATCAGCCCTCTTCCAAATGGCATCACAAAGGCAGAGCTGGAGTTCAGCTCATCTCCACAAATTCTCTCCAGTCTTTCATCCAGCCAGATAACCTGAGACAAACTGCTTCCCTGCATCACCTTCACCTGCAGCAGCACCCAACTGCAGCTCCTCTGCTTTAAAAGCAACCTGAGGTCTTATAAATGATAAAAAAAAGAGCACAGCCTGAGCTTCCCAAAACAGCCACTGCTCGTCTGTGCCAAAGATAACACGCTCAGTGCAGGGCAACCACAGCCTATAAATCTTCCCCAAGGCTTGAGGGGATAAAATGCAGCAGCACAAGGTTTTGCTCTTGAACCTTGGGCTCAGCAATGGCAGAGAAAAGCCTTTATGACACTCACAGGGAAAAATAACGTTGGTGGACACAACAGAATGGCTGTTTCCACTCCCTGGAGACAAGGTGTGAATATGTGCTAGTCAAGGTCACGTAAATCATCAGCAGAGTAGGAGGGTTCCTCCTCCATCCTGTGTGGGACCTCCCTGCACAATGTGGATGCTCAGATGATGGTCCACCATCAAAAAGCCTTCCTAGGTTTTGTAGAGAAGGGACTATGAAATGATCTGCTCTTATTTTGGCATCTTTGCACTGAAAGACGCAGCCTGGAAGCTCAATCTCTCTTCTGCATCCTCCCATCTCTTCAATTTCTGTTAATGAAGCTGTGATTTTAACCTTCGTCCCACACCCACCTGAGTGGTGGAGGAAGAGCAGGGTGGATTACTGGAGAAGGAATGAATGTGGCACCCATGGGCACGTGGAAATGCCCATTTGAGGGAAGCACACAGGTTCTGGGGCACTGAGAAACAGCACCTGCCCCTTTCCAACCTAATGGCATTGCTGCTCCATCCACCGTGGGATCTCACGGATGAGAATCTCACCCTTTCCACAGAAGCCTGACCCAGGGAATGGCCCCAGGAGGTGAACCTTGGTCTCATTCTATGGAAAAACCACTCCAAGGACAGAGTTTTGAGGCACGGGGAGGCCAGTGACACCCAACAACTGTGCCCCCAGCGTCCAGCATTTCTGGGGGCAGCTGCAGCAAAAAACATCCCACGGCTGACGGCTGCTCCGCTGCCACAGCATCTGTTGTCCCCTCCTGTCACCCACCACGGCCCCCGAGAGCACGTGCGGCCAGAGTGACTCTGCAGGAAAACGATCACCGTAAAACGACAACAAAACCGGGTCTCTGCCGAGCCCTCCGAGCCCGCTACACCCGCACCCAGCCCGGGGGCCGCTCCTGCGGCGGGGTGGGCGCCGCTCCCAGCGGGGACCATCCCAGGGGAGCGGCGGGGATGCTCGGCGGGCACCTTTGTGCGGCGGTGCCGCTGTGCGGGCTCTGCCGCCGGCTCTGCCGCCGCGGGGCCGCCGATGGCCGCGGCTGCTGCGGCGGGGACACGACGGGCTCCCCGCGCTGCTGCCCACGGGGGGCTCGCCCGGGGCGGGGCTGGGGGGCAGCCCTGCCCTTCTCCGGCCGAACGGAGCGCCCGGGAAGCTTCCAGAGGCGGGGAGCACAACCGAGCCCAGCCCCGGAGCTCTCCGCCGGGAGCGCCGCGTCCCGGGGGGGCCCCACGGCCACGCACGGGCTGTCACCGAGCGGGGGGCACCCCCCCGGGGCGAGGCCGCCGCGACACCGCCAGCACCGAGACGTGCCCAGAAACCGGCTCCATCGGCGGCACGACCCGCACCCCCCCGCGGGGTTCGCGTCTTTCCGAGGGAGACAAAAGCCGAGATGCGCTCCCCCCGCCGCCCCCCTTCGCTCCCCCTCGGCCGGTGCTGTGTCACGTCCCCCCCGGGCCGCGCTTACCGTGCGGGGCCGGGCGCGGTCAGTGCCCCGCTGAGGGGGTCATGGGCGCGGCGCGGGGTTGCGGGGGTCGCGGGGGGCTCCGGGGGCGCCGCCCGGGAGGACGCTCCGGCTCCGGCTCCGGCTCGGCAGAGGGACGGGCCGGGGCGGCGGGCAGTGACGCGCCGCGCTCCGCCCGCGGCCCGCGCCGGCCCTGACGGGAGATGTAGTCCGGGGCTGCGGCCTGCCCGCCGCGGGGGGGCCGCACGGCGGGGATCGGACGGGGACACCCCGAGTGCCGCAGCCCCGAGCCTCTGATGGGAACCTCCCGGACCCCGCAACCTCGGGATCCGGCAGGGACCCCCGGACCCTCCCACGCCGGGGATCTGACAGGGACCTCCCGCCTCTTGCACCGCCGGGGCTCCGAGGGAGACTCCCCCATCCCGCAAGCCGGGCTTTGACAGGAACCGCCCGGACTCTGCAATCCCGAAAAGTTGCAGGGATCTAGGAGTCCCGCACCCCGGGGATCTGACAGGGACTCCCTCGATCCCGGACTCCTGAGTCTGACAGGGAGCCCCCGCACCCCTCACCCCGCGGGGATCGGGTGGTCCCGCACCCCGGGCCCTCACAGAGATTCCCGCATCCACCCCTTCGGGGCCTGACAGGGACCTCCGGATCCCACAATTCCGGGATGTGACCAGAGACCCCCGTGTCCTGCACGCCGGGGATCTGGCAGGGAACCCCCAGATGCCCGAACCCTGGGACCCTCAGCCAGCGAGTCCCCAACCCTGCGGGGCTGGTGAGAGACCAGCCGGGCTCAGAGCAGCCTTTGGGGCGGTGTTAACCCACCCAAGACAGCGCCAGGGGCAAACACCGACTCGCGTGTCCTCACCTGCATCCATCGGGGTTCAGTTCAGAGCTGCGATCATCTCCTCATGACAAAGCAGCATCCAGCTGGGCTTCAAGGAGATGGGGGTTAAACTGGGCTGAAGAGAAAGAGACTGCAAGGGTTTCACAGAATCACAGAATGCTGTGGGTGGGAAGGACCTTAAGATCATCCAGTCCCACCCCCTGCTATGGGCAGGGACACCTTTCACTGTCCCAAGCTGCTCCAAGCCCCATCCAGCCTGGCCTGGGACACTGCCAGGGATCCAGGGGCAGCCACAGCTGCTCTGGGCACCCTGGGCCAGGGCCTGCCCACCCTCCCAGCCAGCAATTCCTCATTCTCAATGTGCCAAAATCTGTCCCTGCCCTCTGGCCCTGGGAGCCATTGCCTGGGTGCTGTCCCTGCCTGCCTTGTCCCCAGGGGCTGTGCAGCTCTCCTGGAGCCCCTGCAGGCCCTGGCAGGGGCTCTGAGGTGTCCCTGGAGCTTCTCTGGTGCAGCTGAGCAGCCCCAGCTGTGCCAGGCTGGCTCCAGAGCAGAGGGGCTCCAGCCCTGGCAGCATCTCCGTGGCCTCCTCTGCACTGGCTGCAGCAGCTCCAGCTCCTTGTGCTGCTGGAGCCAGGGCTGGGGCAGCTCTGCAGGTGGGCTCTCACCTGAGCCCAGGGGCACAGGGGCAGGATCCCCCTGCCCTGCTGCCCACGCTGGGGCTCAGCCCAGGGCAGGGGGTTCAGGCTGGGGCAGGCCCAGCTCTCACCCACAGCACCCCCAGCTCCCTTCTCCCAGGGCTGCTCCCTCAATCCATTCTCCAGCCAGTCTGTGTTTATGCCTGGGATTACTCTAACCGTCATGGAGGACCTTGCGTTTGGCCATGTTGAATTTCATGAGGTTTGCACGGGCCCATTTCTCAAGCTTGCCAAAGTCCTTGTGCATGGCAGATAATCCAAGTGTTTCTATATAAACACAAAAAATTCTGGGACAAGAAATGTGAAAACCAGAATTTAAGCACCTTTTAAACGTCTCTCTAGTCCACTGGATCCCTTCTACCCAGGTGCTCAAAGCCACTCAGAAATGTTCCTACAAGCAATTTAAATCACTTTCTGCTTACCACACCAGGCTCTCGAAAAGACTCACCCAACAATCATTCCCCTTTTCTTGTGGTCTGGGTTGTATTCAAGAGGTTAACTATTTCTAACCATGGATTCTTTGTTGTTCCCTGTCTGGTTCTACCGTCACACTCCTTTGGATAAATGGATCACCTTCACAACCATCAACACAAGGACTGCATCCATAAATTCACCAGAATTGCTGGCCTCTGAAGAAACCTTAATTCTACTTTGACAGCAAAATCGGATTCCAAAGATCTCTCTCCCTGCTGTGCTTTATTTTGGGCCTTATCGTTTGCTGGGCAGGTTGTCATGACAACCTGATATTCACCGGAGGGTGGCTGTAATTGGGAGAGCACATTGTTAATTTAGCTCCAGATTCTTTTTATTTTGTTGTATTTTAAGCAAAGGGGGACTGCCTAGATTTTCATATTTTTATCTATGATCATACTATGGTTTAATTATTAATCTGAGTGCCAATAGCATCTCTCCAGTGACGGCTGAGCTGCAGAGCTCACCAGGGCAGAAAACGGCTCTGCCCACATCCTTTTTTCCCAGCTCATCTCCTCACACAGCCTGCCCACATTCCCCTGCAGCCCTCAAGCCCCTAAACCAAGAGTCCCCAGGCCCAGGATTTCACAGGGATGCTCCTGCTGTATAGGGGAGAAAAAAAAGTGTGACCTATTCTTGTGTTAATGCTATTTTTTTGGAATTCCGGTGTCAGCTTTAACCTGAAAACAATTCCTCTCAGATAGTTATTTAGAGCAACTCGCTCTCTGCAGAGAACACCAGCCCATAATATTAACATGTGAACACGCTGGCATGTGGAAATCCAGCTCCTGGATGGGAACAGCAGATCCTGGCTCCACATGCTGGGACCTCTTTGTGCACCCCACAGCAGGTTCTGACCCCAAATACTGGGACATCTTCTTGCACCCCATGGCAGATCCTGGCCCACGTGCTGGGACATCTTCTTGCACCCCACTCCTGCCCCAACAGGCTTAGGGACATCACAAAATGTCACAGAATGTCACCAAGCATCCATCACCTGAATCCTTGCTGGAAGCTGGAAGGTGTCAGGACTGGCGACTTTGGATCAGGAACTCTGGATCAGGACACACGACTTCCAGCCTGAGATTCTTGGGAAATGACCCATCCTGCAGGGCATAGTGTGTGTAGGAGTGTGAGAAGGAGCTGGGTTTGTTTTCCCAGGGGATGTGGGGGATGTGGAGAGGTGACACCAGGGTGGCAGCAGGGTGGCAGCAGGGTGGCAGCAGGGTGGCTAAAGGCAAGCCCACAGCGGGGTGGGTGCCAGACTCCGGCGCAGTGCCGCGTCTGTCGCGCTCCCACCTCGCGTGGGCTGGAGGCTCCCTGGCCACGCTGCTCATGGCGTTCATCATCCACGTGTCCCAGCAGGAAGAAGGGGCAGCTTTCCGGTGACTGAGGACTTTTCTCCAGGAGCTGGCGCAGCTCCAGGTCCAAAGAGCAAAGTGGAGCTGCCGAGCCCGTCCCCATGCGGGAGCAGCCCTGCTCCCCTCAGCCCCTCTGAGCTGCTCATCCCGACCTCCTCCTTTCATCCCTGCTTCTGGATTAATCCTGTCACAGCCCAGGAAGAAGTTGGGAAAGGAAGAGGATTTCTGCTTAAAAGGAAAAAGAAAGGAGAGGAGTTGTAAAAGCTGGGGATGGAGGAGGGAATAGAAACATCCTTCTTTCAAGGAAAAGATGCTGTGGCTGCTGTTCTGGGTACCATATGCCAGGTAATAACACGAGATGACTCAGTGTTTGGGAAATTAAATTGGCTCTTTATTAAAAGCATGCATTTAGGGAGGTAGTGAGGTGTCAGGGGAGTCCCTGCATTGCCTTAGCAGAGGGAATTCAGGCAGGCTGTCTCACTCCTTACGCTGCCGAGCACGGAGTTCACAAGGTGCTGGGACACAAATCCAGCCTCAGCATCCTCTCAGGGCTGCTCCCAGGGAAGCACTGAGCATCTCTGGGAAGATGTTAGAAGCTCTTCCGAAGCTCTCTCCTTCCTCATTCAGTGGAAGCTGTTGGGTCTCTGCCAGTGGGAAGCGCTCCAGCCTCAAGACTTTTGTCCCAGGAAAATAGCAAGAGGCGGAAAGAGCAGCTGGGGACACGAAGGATTTTGAGAGCACAAGCTGCAACTCAAAAAATGCTGTGCCAAACTCTAGTCTTGCCCTGGCAATAGCCTTTAAAATGCCTTAGCAATGGTGGGAATCTGCTGATTCCAAGGGGAAATACAGAATATTGACAAAGTACCTTGCTCGTAGCTGGGTTGTGCTGGTTGCTTGGTGCCCCTTCTCTAGCTCGGAGCAAGTCTTGGCCTCACAGAAAGTAGCTGAAGGCAAAATTCAATGTACTGTTTTCTGCTCAAATCATACCTCCCCTCTGTGGAATTCTCATTTTTACATACAGACAGGTACCGAAAAATTAAGCTAAAGACGAGAATTAATTTCTTTTTCCCCAAGTCCTGCCAGCACAGGTGGGATGACAGAGGTGTCTGCCAGGATGGAGGCACAGTGATGAACTCAGTGGGTTTCTAAGAAGTGGCTGTGGCCATTAAGTGCTCAGATGCTCCCTCAGAGACTTCTGCAGGAAAATAAACACTTAAAATAGTTGGCCAACAATCTTCCTGCCAGAATTAGACTGATCCTTATTATGGTCGGGCTGCAGTTGAATTGAAAGCAAATAGACGTCCTTTAAAAACACAAATAATGGACCCAGTGTAGGAGCAGAGGACTGGAGACAGACGAGGTCTTTATTCTCATTCTGACAGAGCCTGAGTGAGCAGCTCTGCCCTCCTTCCCAAGCATCTGTCCCCCTTCCCAAGGGAGATGTCTGTCTGTGCCTGGGGTCAGGGATATTGGATGTGGAGTTCCAGCAGTCCCTGCTGCATCCAAACCTCAAGGTGTGAGGCAGCCTGGCTGAAAACCTGGAGAGAAAACAGAGGTGATGGGGTGTGAATGTGGCCAGGCAGGATGTTCATGACAAAATAGACAGCACTGGCCTGTCAGTACTCTCTCCTGTAAAAAAAAAAAAAAAAAAAAAAAAATTTATATGTACATATATATCTATATATACATATATATAGATCAACATATATATATAGATATATTCTATATTTAATTCTATATTTACATTTCAGAGCAGGGTACCCACGGGTGAAGCAATGCTTGGCTGTGGTGGGAGGGGAAGCTGGTGGAGCTGGTGTTGAAATGCTGAATGTGGGGACAGGCTCCTTCCCCCACTTACCAGTTATTTTTAGAGGGGCATTTTTATCCAGCACAGCCATGGGTGCCAAGGCTGTTTGCAAGTCAAGGCTAAATTCACTGTTATTTGGAGGAGGCCTGGGTTCACAGAGATCAGGGTTTGTGAGCACTGATTTGCTTCAGAAATGTTGAAATCCTGCCCTGATGCTGCTTTCCATACTACAGGTGAGAAGCTGCAACTCAGAACAGCTGGAATTTCTCCTTGACCTCCCATGTAGCTTAAAATAATAGCCTTAATTTCCCATATTTCACATAATTCTCTTGAATAATGAGACTACCTGGACATAATTAATTACTTTCCTCCACTGATTTAATTCACAGCTACATCGTTGGATTTAAGAGGCCTTGGAAATACAAAGTATGATTACCCAGGTAAGAACAAATTACCAATTTAAAGGATCACCGTGGTTCTAGCCCGGAGGATTTGCAAAGGTCAGGCTGCTGAGGAGGCTGAGCTGAGAGCTGGCAGAGCAGGGACCTGGGGTGGTGATGAAGGATGTCCTTCCACACCAGGCGGGATGGATTCTGTCAGACACCTCCACAGGGTGACAGAAAACATCTCTGACAGGGACATTAATAACTCCAGTTGTGCTGGAGTTAGAATTAAACATTGACAAGTGTGTTTGGCAGAGGCATGGCTGGCCAGAAAATATTACAGTAACCCAGAAATCTCTCTCTTCCTCTGGTTGTAAATGGGATTTTTTTTTCATAATCCCTTACTGTGGATATTAACTGCATCGAAGGATTGTGATGCTGCTTAGAGGGGTGCAGTGGGGAGGAATTGCAAATAGTTGGGGTGGGAGAAGAAGCAGGGGAATTTAACTGGGTTAGGGATGTGCAAAATCCAGAATGCTGGATGGAGGGCAACAGCAAAACATTTTTCTAATGTGATTTTCCAGGGAGAAATTATTGCAATCTTTCAATAAAGGGGGCTTAGAAGGAAGGTGAGGGCAAACTTTTTAGTAAGGCCTGTTGTGACAGGACAAGGGGTGAAGGTCTTAAACTAAAAATGTGTGGATTTAGATTATATGTAAAGAAGTTTTACACAATGAGGGTGGTGAGGCTCTGGCACAGGTTTCCCAGAGAAACTGTAGCTGCCCCATCCCTGGAGGTGTTCCAGGTTGGACAGGGCTTGGAGCACCCTAGGATAGTGGAAGGTGTCCCTGCTCATGGCAGGGAATGGGAATGGATGAGCTTCACAGGTCCCTTCCAACCCAAACCGCTTTATTATTCTGTGGGTCTGTGCCTTGGCCATTTCATTGCTCAGCATCATACCGTGTACAGATAGTTATATTTATTTTTAAGCAACTTCTAGTTTCAGAATTCTGCCTGGAATGATGTAGTAGCTAGAAAGCCAAGCTTTAGGCAGGGGCTCTGGCCCTGGGTACATTTTTCACCATGAAAAGGCTGAGGAGAGCAGGCTGGGCACCACAGAGTTGGGATGGCTGCAGCACCTGAGGGTTGGTACTGCCTTGGGCTGCTGGTAAAGCACCTTCTGAGCTTTCACCAGGTGTAAACCAACACTGTTTTTGCAGGGGTAACAGCAGCCCCAGATCAGCAATGACTCTTTGAACATGTCCCAGGAGAGAACCTTCCCTGGGAAAATGAGAAATGTCTCAGACTGTAACACCACAGCCCAGTGCCTCATCTGCTTCAGGGCTGTATCAGCTCCCCTGCCTGGTGTTGGGTTAATCCAGAGCCTGCTGTGAAGAGCCCATCAGGGAGGCCTTCACCACGCTCCTGCTGATGGCAGCAGCCCAGGTTCCAGCTTCTCCTGCTCCTGGGAGCCCACATCCTCTGCAGTCACCTGCCTGCACCCTCTGTTATCTCTCATGTACCTTCTAATGATGCCTTCCCTGGCCCTGACTCACCTGCTGATGTGGAGATCCTCCCTTCCTGGCCACATCCTCTCTCCCCCTACCAGCAGAGCCACCACAAAGGAAGGAGGATTGGCAGCAAACAGCACTCCTGCACCCATCAGCCACGGGGCAGCTTGGAAAATGTGCATTTTTGTCAGCTAACCACAGTTTATATATTATGTGCAATGGAGAAGCCATCAGGGTTGCTCAAGGTCTGCTCCTCCACACTTCTCCTTTCACCAGAGAGATGTGATGCCTCAGAGCACCCGAGTCTCTCATCCTCTTTTCCCCACTGGGCATCTCCACACTGTGAAATGATAGTCCTTAACCACATAAACTTGTGGTTTCCACATGCCAGCAGCTCAGGCTGAGCAATGACAGGAGCCCAGGACTTATCCTTTGTCTGCCAATAAAATAAGTGAGCTTATCTTCACACGGGCTTTGCTTCTTATCACGTAGTTTTGGTAAAAATACACTGTGCTGCAGGTGTAAAAATACACCTGCCCTCCCTTCCTCAGCAGCTGCCCAGGGCTGGCACCCCACTTTTGACCCCATTGCCTTCCCAGCAAGGTGACTGGGGAGGAAAGGGAAATGTTTTCATTCCCTGCTTGCTGAAAAAGCTGTTAGGAAAAAAAGGGTTTGACACGCTCTTGCTTTTTGATAGGAGAAAAAAAAAAGAGATAACAATATCAAACCACAGGCACATGGCAGGTATTTTATCATGCTCTGGCCTGTGGGAGTCAGAGCAGGGCAGGTTTATATTAACCATGCTGGGACAAAATAGAGACATGCTGATACCCTCATATCTACACACAGGGTAGCAGGCACACATCAGACGGAAATTTGCAGCTGCCCAAATAACCAACCACGTGAAGGTGCCAGCTGCCCTGCCCAAGTTATCCCCACTAGCACAGACTTTGCTTGGAAAAACCCTTCTATTTTTTTGTCCCAAAACACTCTTTGTGTGTGTGCCACCAGAAATGACAGAAATAATGAGAATTCATTTCACCTCGCTCTGGCTGACACTTGTCACCCCCATGAGCTGGAGGGTAGGGCTCAGGGCACTGGGGCTGGGGGAGCCTGGCCTTGAAGGGTTCTGGAGATGGGACATCTGCCACCTCTCCGGGCAACCTGTGCCAGGGCCTCACCATTCTCACTGTAAAAACATCTTTATATCTGATGTAAATCCATCCTCTTTTAGTTTAAAACCTTTACCCCTCATCCTGTTGCAACAGGCCCCACTAAAATGTTTGTCCCCAGCGCTCCACACAGGTTTGCTAATGGCTCTCTGATTTTCCATTATTTTCCCTAAAGAATCCTTCAAATTTGATTTAAAAAATAGGAAGCAGGCATTTTTCCAGAGCTATCTCTGTAAAATAATCTTCCTTTTCTAAACTGTCACTGTAGTATGACCGTGCTGTACCCCAGCTGGGGACCCCCAGGCTGGGCTGAGCCCACAGCACCCTGGCTTTCCTGTGTAGCAGGACTCGACTGTTTTTCCCCAGGGGCAGGACACAGGGAGATGGCTTCCTCCCTGCACTGAGTGAGGAAATTTCCCTTGTTTCAGAAGCGACAGTAAAACCTGGGAAGCTGCTGAGTTCATCCCTGCTTAGCTTGGCTCCTATGAATAATTATTAGCAGGTCTTTGGAGCTAGACCAAGAGTGAGCAGGCACAGCCCTTCAGTCAGCAGATATTCCAGTGCCCCTTCTTCTGCTGCTGAAATAAAATGTCTAATTTAACTCAATTTCCAAATTATACTAATTAAAAAGTACTAGCAGCACAATTAAGTGCACTCCGCAGAGAGAAACTGCTTTTCATGAAAGGCCTGCTTTTGGATTCCAGATAATATAGTTTCCAGCAGATAATGTTTAATTTCCCCATAATAATCCCATATTCCCCAGCTGGGCTTCGTTCACAGGGGCTGAAGTGCAGACAGCTAGAGCAATAGTAGTTGCTCTTCATTCCATCATCCATTCAGGTCCTGGAGATGAGAAAATCCATGACATTTTCAAGGTGTGGTGGTGGTAAATGAATTTCTACAGTTTTAAAGAACAAAAAAGTCTGGTCCCCTCTCCCAAGTAAGGTGTGTTCTCCTAAGAGGGATTTGATTTCAGAAGGGAATTAACTTTGCTGCAAAAACACTGAATAAATCTTCTATTTGTTCTCTCCAGGACACAGCAATTTAAATTGAACAAGAAATTATCAAGACATACAGGTATGCATGGCAGGACATGAAAGATGGACAAATTTAGTTGCAAGCATTTAAGAGTGAAGGAAATGAAGGGTGTGGGACCTGGGGCTGTGGTGGATTCCTCATCATCTGCAGTCTTTAATCAAGTTGTTTCTCCTTTTTTTTTTTTTTTTTTGGGTGCATTTAATAGAGGCTTCTGAAACAGTGTGCTGGGGCTTTAGTGAATCGGTGGGCATTGTTTGGGGATTACAGGGTGGGGCTCTGTGGGCTGTGGGAGAGAAGACATCAGAGGACACCATCCCTCCTGGCCTTGGCTCAGCAAGCCTGTTCCTGCTCACCTTGGGAGAGATCCACCTGCAGACAGCGCCTCGGAAATCCTGGATGGATTATTTGGGTGTACTCAGGGGCAAAGGGAAGCACCAAACCTTGTGGCACCCCTGGCTGGGGCAGGGCCGTGGCCACCCTGCCAGGGCACTGTCCCACTGGAGGGACTGGGGAGAAAACACACGTGAAAAATGAAAAAAAAATCTATTAAAAAAAGATACAGAACCCCAGGTTAATATTTTCCTTGAGAAAGGACCTTTAAGTTCCTCTAGTCCAACCCCCTGTCATGGGCAGGACACCTTTCTCTAGCCCAGTTTGCTCCAAGCTCTGTTTAACCTAGCCTTGGACACTTCCAGGGATTTGGTCTAGACAGACAAGATTTTTGGGTTTTGATAGATGTGGGTTTGTAGGAATGAATGTTTCTTTCGCCAAGAAAGTTTGGACCTTGTTATCCTTGGGGTCTCTGCAGAGTGGAATTCTGTGACCTCTCACAGTGCTGGTAATCCCAGAGACCAGGTAACACATACAATGGCCACAAGCAGCTAAGATTTTCCCAAAACATATAAGGAGGTTTCTGTTTACCATTTTCAGCATTAAATTGTGGTTTCTCTGTGTCTTTGCCTTTTGCTGCCTGATTCCTGTGGGGTCAAAGGGCACGGCAGAGGTGCTGGTACACCACACCCACATAATATATGGAATATACTAGGAAGAAATATAAGGGAAAACATGCAGGAAGGAAGTCTTGGCTGTGAGGGTGGGCAGGCCCTGGCCCAGGGTGCCCAGAGCAGCTGTGGCTGCCCCTGGATCCCTGGCAGTGTCCCAGGCCAGGCTGGATGGGGCTGGGAGCAGCCTGGGACAGTGGGAGCTGTCCCTGCCCATGGCAGGGGGTGACACTGGACAAGCTTTAAGGTCCTTCCAACCCAAACCATTCTGAGACTCTCTGATTCTCTGGTGTTGCTCACCATAAAAATGGGAATTAAATCCATTAAAATTAAACCATTAAAATCCTCAAAGCAGCAGAAGCCCTTTCTGTCACTGGGAGAGCAACACCTCCAGCAAGTACCACACTGAGGAGCTCCCTCCTGCTCCCACTGGATTCACAAACTCCATGTCCAGCACACGTCCTTGAGACCCACAGCCCCATCCTTCCTCATCCCCTTCCCTCCCCTTAGCACCACCACCTGCCTGAGACAAGAGAAGGGAGCTGGCTGCCTCTCCCAGCAGCAGCAGCACATCCCACACCCCATCCAGGGGCAGCTCCAGCTCGGAACAAAGCAGGCATCACCCTTGGAAACGCCCTGGGCTCCTGCTGCAGTTCACAGCAGGTGAAACGTGGCGGCAAAGTTTACATAAAGCATAGTCAAACAGAGCTGCATTTCTGCCTCTGAGACATCAGCTCTAGCAGCTGATATTTTCTATTTTTTTGGCTTTCTGTGGGATTTGTGCCATTGTTTGTCACGCAGAGAATAAATTGTAGGAGTTCTTGTGATCTTGGTGAGAATAGGCTCAGTACAGTGACCCTGACGCAGCAGTGTCCTCCTCTTGCAGCCCTTTTCCCACATCTGAGCCTTTGCTGGCAGCAGCCAAGCCTCAGAGACACCTGAGTCAGGTCTGAATAAGCACTCAGAGGAGCAGGTCTTGTACCCCTCACTTGTCCCTGCCTTGGATGTGTTTGCTCACAGAGGTTATTCCCATTCAGAGCCTGGCCCAAGGACACCCAGCAGAAACACAATTCCTGGTGTGTTCTCCTGGCTTCTCAGAAAACTCAGCTGGAGACACATTTTTCCACGAATGCTGCTGAAACACACAATTTATTAATTTTTCTTGGACCATTGGGCAGTGCCTCTGCAGGGCCAGGTTGGATGGGGAACAATCTGGTCTAGAGAAAGGTGTCCCTGTCCTTGGCAGGGGTGGAACATGGAGAACTTTAGGGTCCCTTCCAACCCAAACCATTCTGGATTCTCTGATTCTCCGAGACCATAACCCTCAGTATCTCCAGCCATGCAGTAACCGTATTCCTGCCATATTCCAGTACCATATTCCTGCCTGGAGCACTTTTCCATTGCAGATTTTGCTGCCATTATTCCCATCCCATCTTCCATCTGGCAGCAGTTACATGCAGAATGGACATCAGGATATTTTCCCCATAGATTTGGGAGAGTCGGGGGAGGAATCTCACTTTGTTAAAAAAAAAAAACCAAACAAACATATTTTAAAACAAGATTTTTGGTCTGTCTAGTGTATAAACCTTTTCCCAGTCAGCTGAATCCTTTCACATCCCAAAAGCCCAGACCCCCTGGCTGTGTTAACAAAAGGACCATTGCACTGCTGGTTCCAAATGCTTTACAGTCACAGCAAGCCCAAAGCCCAAGGTTTAAAGTTTACCCTGCCTATGAGTGAGGTGGATAGAAAAACAGGAAGGGCAAAAATAGGAAATAAACAAGGTTCAGTGTTCAGGTGCTTAAAACTGAGTAGGGAATAGAGTGGCAAAAAGCATGTTTTATTTTAAGTGAAGAATCCTGTTTCTCCATGAGTCTGTCCATGAGAAGATGGGATGTAAAGTGCCATTAAATGTAGAATTGGCATATCTGTGAGATCACATTTGACGCACATTCTAGATAGAAGAGAAAAAAAACCTGCAAGCAAACCAACGCCATCAGAAGTGGTTGCCATTAACTACAGCATTGAACTGAACGGTCTTTGAATGATCTTGAATGAGTGTGTCCTTCAGGAATTCAGAACAGGCAGATCTCAGGCTCAACCCACCCAGCGCCAAGGCTGGAGCCCCTCTGCTCTGGAGCCAGCCTGGCACAGCTGGGGCTGCTCAGCTGCACCAGAGAAGCTCCAGGGACACCTGAGAGCCCCTGCCAGGGCCTGCAGGGGCTCCAGGAGAGCTGCACAGCCCCTGGGGACAAGGCAGGCAGGGACAGCACCCAGGCAATGGCTCCCAGGGCCAGAGGGCAGGGACAGATTTTGGCCCATTGGGGATGAGGAATTGCTGGCTGGGAGGGTGGGCAGGCCCTGGCCCAGGGTGCCCAGAGCAGCTGTGGCTGCCCCTGGATCCCTGGCAGTGTCCCAGGCCAGGCTGGATGGGGCTTGGAGCAGCCTGGGACAGTGGGAGCTGTCCCTGCACATGGCAGTGGTTGAACTCAGTGATCTTTGAAGCTCTTTTCCAACCCAAACCATCCTGTGAGTTCCTGCTCTAACAGCTCCAAGGGAGGATTTTACTTATTACCCATTAAACAGCAGAGCTGGAAGCAAACAACTTGCTCCCCAAGGGCCTGTGGTGCTGTAATCCCAGGGAGGGGCCCAAACAGATGATTGCTCCCTAAAAATTAGACTTTTCTCTCAGCATACCTCCTACAAATAGCCCATCCAGGACAACTTCATCCTGCAGGCTCTCCTGCCCCACAGCACACCCACACAGCCCATCCCTGTGTCCTGCCCCAGCTATTCCATCTGCAGTCTTTGCTACAGATGGGGTGCAAGTGGGCTTGTGCCTGGTGCTG
The DNA here is from genome assembly GCF_028769735.1 of Zonotrichia leucophrys gambelii. NCBI lineage: Eukaryota > Metazoa > Chordata > Aves > Passeriformes > Passerellidae > Zonotrichia > Zonotrichia leucophrys. The sequence goes on from NC_088200.1 coordinate 1,553,527, forward strand.
TTCCAGCCTGATGCTCCCCCACCCACATTCTGCATCCCAGCAGCCTCCCCATCCCAATGCTCCACATCCTGGTGCTCTGTAACCCCGCCATCCCAGTGTTCCTGCAGAGCATTCCAGGATACCTTCCCCAATATTGGTGCTCCTTCACCCTGGTGCTCCCCCCATCCCAGAACTCCCATCCCAGAACTCCCATTCCAGACCACATCCCAGTGTTCCTGCATCCTGGTGTGCTTGCATCCCATCACCTTCCTCCATCCTGGTTCTCCTTCATCCTGGTACTCACCTCATACTGGTCCCCCCAACACAACACCACTACTATTCCAGTGTCCCCATCCCAGCTCCCTCATCCCAGCACCTCTATCCCAGTATCCTCATCCCAATACCATCATCCCAATACTCCCACTGCAGTTCCTAATCCCAGTTCCCCCATATTAATACCCTCACGCCAGTTCCCCCATCCTGGTACCCCCTTCCCAGTTCCCTCATCCCAGCATCCCCATTCCAATATCGCCTATCCTGTTTCCCCATCCCTGTACCCTGTCCCTGTTCCCCCATTGTTATACCCCCATCCGAGACCCCCATTCCAAAATACCCATCTCGGTGTCCTTACCCCTGTTTTGCTATCCCAGTACCTCCATCCCAGTTCCCCTGTCCCTGTATCCCCATCCCAATATCCCCATCCCTGTATCCCCATCCCTGTATCCCCATCCTAATATCCCCATCCCACTATCCCCATCCCAATATTCCCATCCCACTATCCCCATCCCAATACCCTCATTCCAACATCCTCATCCCAATATCCCCATCCCAGTATCCCCCACCCCAGTGTCCCCATCCCAATATTCTCATTCCCGCCCCCCCATCCCTGTATCCCCATCCCTGTCCCCCACCCCAATATCCCCACCCCAGTGTCCCCATCCCAATATTCCCACCCCACTATCCCCATCCCAATATTCCCATTCCCGTTCCCCCATCCCAATATCCCCGTTCCAGTATCCCCATCCCAATATCCCCATCCCAGTATCCCCCATCCCAGTATCCCCCACCCCAGTATCCCCCACCCCAATATCCCCCATCCCAATATCCCCATCCCAGCATCCCCATCCCAGTATCCCCATCCCAGCATCCCCATCCCAGTATCCCCATCCCAGTATCCCCATCCCAGTATTCCCATTCCCTGTCCCGCCCTCCCGGTACCGCAGGCCGGTGACGCTGTGGCTCCCTCTGGTGGCGGCTGCCGGGACCTGCGGGCAGCGCCTCGGCCTGACCGCGCAACCCCGGACAGACCCCAAAGCCCAAACCCTGCAAACCCCAAACTCCGGACAGCCCCGAAACCCCTGACAGCCCCCCGAACCCCAAACCCTGCCAGGCCCCCAAACCCCGGATAGCCCCCCATATCCCAAACCTTGCAAACCCCAAACCCCTGACAGCCCCCCGAACCCCAAACCCCAAACCCTGCCAGCCCCCAAACCCCGGACATCCCCTCAACCCCAAACCCTGCCAGCCCCATAAACCCCAAACCTCTGCCTGCCCCCCAAACCCCAAATCCCTGCAAAACCCAAATCCTTGCTAGCCCCCCAAACCCTGCCAGCCCCCCAGACCCCTAACAGTCCTCCAAACCTCAAACCCCTAACAGCCCCCAACCCCTACCTATCCCCCAAACCCCTGCCTGCACCCTAAACCCCTAACAGCCCCTCAAACTGCTGCCTGCCCTCCAAACTCCTAACAGACCCCCCAAACCCCTGCCTGCCCCCCAGACCCCTGACTGTACCTCCCAAACACCTGCTCTACCCCTGAACACCTGCCCACCTCCCACGCCCCTGCTGCACCCCTGAACCCCTGGCTGCACCCCAAACCTGAACCTGCCCCATCACAAACCCCTGCCTGCTCCCCCCAATCCCTGCCTGCGCCCCCCAATCCCTGTCTGCACCCCGAAACCCTGCCTGCACCCCCCAATCCCTTCCTGCATCCCCCAATCCCTTCCTACACCCCCAACCCCTGCCTGCACCCCCAATCCCTTCCTGCGTCTCTCAATCCCTTCCTGCACCCCCAATCCCTGCCTGCACCCCCCAACCCCTGCCTTCACCCCTCAATCCCTGTCTGCACCCCCAAACCCTGCCTGCACCCCCCAAACCCTGCCTGCACCCCCCAACCCCTGCCTGCACCCCCAGTCCCTGCCTGCACCCCCATAGCTCCCAGTTCCAGCCAGATGGCTCCAGGGATCCTTTCCGCATCAACCCACAATGGCACCTCCCAAACTTCCCTACAGCACCAGGGGATGGGACCTTCCAGTGTTATGGAATATCCTACAGGAAGATGATAGAATCATGGAATCATTTATGTTGGAAAAGCCTTCTGAGACCACTGAGTCCAACCATTCCTTCAGCACTGCCAAGGCCATGTCCACTACTGATCCATGTCCCCAAGTGCCACAACCACACAGCTTTTAAATCCCTCCAGGGACAGGGATGCCATCACAGCCCTGGGCAGCTGTGATGTGTGCTAAGCCTGGAAAATCTTTTAGTGAAGAAATTTTTCCTAATACTCAATCTAAACTTCTCGTGCAACTTGAGGCCGTTCCCTCTGCTCCTGTCCCTGTTCCCTGGAGCACAGCCCGACCCCCCGGCTGTCCCCTCCTGTCAGGAGCTGTGCAGAGCCACAAGGGCCCCCCTGAGCCTCCTTTGCTCCAGGCTCAGCCCCTTCCCAGCTCCCTCAGCCTCTCCTGGGGCTCCAGCCCCTTCCCAGCTCCGTTCCCTGCCCTGGACACGCTCCAGCCCCTCGGGCCCAGAGCTGTCCCCAGCACTGGAGGTGCCTCAGCAGTGCCGGCACAGGGACAGGCCCTGCCCTGGGGCTGTGTCACAGCCTGGCTGGGACAGCCCTGGGGCCATTGGCCTCCTGCCCCCCTGGGCACCCTGGGCTCGTGTCCAGCCTCTGGCACCAGCACCCCCAGGGCCTTTCCCAGCTTTCCAGCCCCTCTGTCCCAGCCTGGAGCATTCCATGGGATTGGTGTGACCCAGGGGCAGCACCCAGCACGTGGCCTTGTTGGCCCTCATCCCACAGGCCTCAGCCCATGGATCCAGCCTGTCCAGGCCCTTCTGCAGAGCCTTCCTGCCCCCAGCACATCAACACTCCCACCCATGTTGGTGTCACCTACAAACTGACTGAGGGTGCCCTCAATCCCCTCATCCAGGCTGTTGATAACGGGATGAGAGTGGGAAGGACACTGAGAGGAGTCAGGGTGGGAGCACAGCCCACCCTGGTGTGTTCCCTGCCATTCCTGGGGGTGTTCCTTTCCCCAGTGACCTGAAATGTCTCAAACAATTGGGGTTTCTTTGCCACCTCAGTGTCAGACCATCCTGGCAGGGTGTCAGAGGAAGGCATGAGGATTTCTTGCGTGGAGCTTTAACAGGTAGCACTACTTTTGGGGAAAAGTTTTGCTAGCAGGCAAAACCCACAGATGATTATGGAGATCACCAGAAAATCCCCCCGCACCTGCCCCACTCCCAGCTACCAGGCAGGCTGGAGGTGCCTGGACATTCTGGATGCTGAAGCAGCTCTCATCACTGCAGAGATGTTCACCACTGAGATTCCAGGACCCGTCCAGGGCCCTGAGCTCCTGAGAGCAGTTCAGGGGTGGCTTCCCCTGCCCAAGGCACCCTGAGGGTGAAGGCAAACCTGTAATATCCCTGCAGGGCTCGCTGTGGTCAGAGCCTGTGCAGACCAGGAACCAGCCTGGCTGCAATGGGCTGCAGAGCTCAGGGTGGCACATCAGGGACATCATGGGGACTGACATGACATTAGGTGTCACCTCCTAATCCTTCAGGAGTGGGGACTGCTTGGGAAAATGCCAGGAACAGCACATGAAGAAGTGACCAAGCTTCCAGGAGCCATGAGTGTGCATTGGATGCTGCTCCTATCTCATTTTCCTCTGGCCACCCCCTCTTCCAGGAACACAGCTCAGAGCTCTCCTGGAGCCAGGGCTGGGGTGGAGAAGGCAAAGACACACTGCAGTGACAAGTTCCTAGAATGGCTGCATCTTTGCAAGAAGATACTTTAAAATTTGTTTTAACTTGCTCCTTAACATCCTGTCTCATTCTTCCCCTGCAAGTAATGAGTGTTTTGTTCTCCAGAGCCTGTCTCCACACCCACATGGCATTGTGTCCTCTCTGCTCTCAGACTTTGTGGGCACAGCTCAAAACCTGTTCCACTTCCCTCAGCACCATTTGCACTGGGGAAAGTGCTGTGAGATGTAATTGGGGCTGCAGCTTATTTCAAATAATGACAAATAATTTCCAAGCGCAGGACTCTGCCACAAAGCCAGGGTCTGGTGGGGCACTGGGAAGCTGTTCCACACACAGGAAACACCCCAGAGCCATGTCTGTGTGGGGCTGGCCTCCCTGCTGGAGCAGCTGCCCAGCTGCCAGCCCTGCTCTGTGCCAGGCTCTCCTCTGTGCTCCTGGACACCCACACAGCATCCCAAAGCCAGAGAGCCGTGCATGTTAAACGAGGAGCTTCCATGTGCCTGTGGCTGATGAGGCTGGTGCTCTGATGGGTGCTGGTGGGTGGGTGGTGCACAGGCAGCTCTGCTGGGCCCAGGTGCCCCCTCAATGGCCACAGCTCCCCCTTGATTGCCAAGGTGGCCCCTTGATGGCCATAGTAACCTCTCAGTGGCCACAGCACTCTCTCAGTTGTCGGCACATCCCTCTGGGTGTCCAGAGTTGCCAGGATCCTGCCGGGGGGGCTCAGAGACCCTGGGGATTTGATTTTGACCCCTGGAGCAAGTTGCCAACTTTGTATGAGGACGTGAAAGTCACACAGGCTTGAATAGTGTAATAATAAAATATGCACAGGGTGAAAATGTAGATTTTGGGATTTTTGGTATGGGGGTTATGGGGACAAGATGGAGGAATCAGGGGCGCGTCCAGCCTTCCTCCTTCTTCCTCTTGTTCTCCATTTTCTGCAGTGATGTTGGCACCTTGGGATTGGTTTAGAGTAGAAATGCACTGTCTAACATAGGTGATGGGTATTGGGAATTAATGTAAATATGTTATACGTAGTTTGTAGTATAAAAGGACAACACAGAGTGCCTGTGGCTGCCCTCTGAGCAGATCTCGGCTGGGCAGAAAGAAAATTTTATAGATAAGAATTAATAAACAACCTCAGGACCGAAAGTGAAGAGTCCAGACTCATTCTTCAGCTGCACAGGCCGAAGCAGAGACATCCCGCACACCTCAGGGCAGAAATTAACCGAGACTCAGCGGCCCTGGTGCCACACAGAGCATGGCATTTGGTGGCACTGCAGTGACACTGAGCCCACAGAGCTCTTTTTCTCCAAATGCATCTGAGCCAAGGCCCTGGTCCTGCTCTGTGCTCAGGGGTTCTTATCTACTCTCTTGTCGAAGGAAGGGGACCAGGACACCAGTTGGTTTATCACAAGCCCTTCAGGTCCGGTCCGGTCCCGGTCCCTCAGGTCTTTCTGGTCCCGTTTATTAAAGAAAGTATCAAACACTGATGGGAGCCAATCAAAGTAACAAAATCCTTATTTTCCTGCTCCCTGCCCCAGCTGTAGGAACACAGCAGACAGGTAAACACCAAAGGGACAGGAAACACTTTGGGCTGGTCCCTTCCTTGGCTCTTCTTTTTTTTGGGGAGAAATTATTCCCTGGGAGGGTGGGCAGGCCCTGACAGAGGTTTCCCAGAGCAGCTGTGGCTGCCCCTGGATCCCTGGCAGTGCCCAAGGCCAGGCTGGATGGGGCTGGGAGCAGCCTGGGACAGTGGAAGGTGTCCCTGCCCATGGCAGGGGTGGCACTGGATGGACTTTAGGGTTCCTTCCAACCCAAACCATTCCGGGATTCAGGAATTCTGTGACTCTCCTGGTTCCTGGTGTCCTCCTGGCCTTCCACAGAAGATAACAGGGCTCCCATTCTTCACAGGGACTTGCTGCCTGACCAGCCAGGATTTAATATCCCCTCCAGACCTCCTGGAAATGGTTCCCGGGCTTTTCTGGCCAGGCAGCAGCTGTCGGGGAAGGCTGAGGTGTTTGCCTGGGCTGTGCTTGTGCAGGCGGCCACACAGGGGTGCCAGAGACTGCGCGCAGCATCCATCATCCATCCATCCATCCATCCATCCATCCATCCATCCATCCATCCATCCATCCCTCAGCCCGCGCTGAGCCCTGATCCTGCACTCTCCTGCTGCTGCTGCAGCCCACAGGGTGTCCTGTCAGGAACATCCCAGGCCCTGCAGCCCCTCCAGAGCTGGCAGGCTGTGGCTGCAGCACTGCTGGGAACGTCGCAGCGACGGGCGGCTGCGAGACTGAGCGGCGCTTTCAGGGCAGAGCAGGACACGGAGCTGAAGAGAACCTGAAGTGCTGGGCTTGGAAAGGACCTTGAAGGACCATAAAGCTCATCCCACTCCACCCCCTGACACCTTCCACTATCCCAGATTGCTCCAAGCCCCATCCAACCTGGCCTTGGGCACTGCCAGGGATCCAGGGGCAGCCACAGCTGCTCTGGGCACCCTGGGCCAGGGCCTGCCCATCCTCACAGACAAGAATTTCCTCCTAATAGCTAATCTAAATATTACATCCCTCAGTTTAAAACCTTTCCCAATTGCCTATCACTATCTTCCCACATAAAAAAATCTCTCTCCATATTTTTCATTACTTCCCTTTAAGTACTAGGATACCCTAAAGCCCAGGCAAATCAACCCTTCAACAATCTAGTAATAAAAAAAGAATAATGCTGGATGCTGCTTAGCCAAGTCCTGTCCCTTTGGAGTGACATCTTCTTGTTGTGTTGTCAGATGGCAGTAAGTATTTGTGAACAAAAGGAGTAATACAGAGCTTAGAGCAATAAATAATGAGCAAGTCCTGGTTTTGAGGGAATTCTCAGCCCCCTCAAGCCCTGATTTTCAGGAAGAACTGAGAAAGACCAGGCAGGTGTAGAGGTGGCACTCGGGGATGTGGTTTACTGGCGGTCTTGGCAGTGAGGGAAGGGTTGGGCTCAACACTTTTAGAGGTCTTTTTCAACCTAAATATCTGTCATGCAGTAGACTTGTGCGCTGCTTGTTGCGTGTGTGCTGTATCCTGGCAGATGCTCCTTCTGTATCCGAAGATCTTGCTGGATGCTCCTTGGGCTCTGCCCCCTTGCCATCCTCTGTGCTCCATTCCCTTCGAGGAAGAAGACATTTCCTGGACCACAATTATTAAAATATACCAAGTTTAATGAGCATTTCAGATGCCCAGATGCCGCTGCAGCGGGCGTGTAGCTGGCCAGAAGTGTGCTGGAGCGCAGGCATTGCATAAGGCACCTCACAAAGGCAAGGAAGAGTCTGCTGAAGGAGCTCAGGAGAGGGGGAGAACAACAGTAACAGCTGGGTGAACAAGGAAAGCTCGCTGGGAGGCAAAGACAGAGGTGTTTTTATAAGCTAAGTATGCCTCCACAAATCACAGAACTCCTGCCAGTACCTTGACCTCTTGTGTTAATGACAAGGCAGGATCTGCAGGCAATTAAACAAGGAGCCAGACTGAAGCGCTGCCAAATCTCCCAAATTTATCATAAAGCCACATAACAACGTTACTCAGGGCCCTGCTCCAGGGGCTCAGAGAATTGCATTTCCTCTTCATTATAGAAACAGCCTCCTCGCTCCCAAAACAGTTAAGTTTCCAGCCTCCCCAAAAGGCAGGGGAGAAGAGGAGCAGAGAAACCTGGAAAATAGAACCAAGTTTAACCTCACTGTTAAAAAAAAAACCCTTAAAGGAAAAGACACTTGGAAGAGTCAGGGAGGATGGGGGGGCTGACTCATGGTATTTGAATGCTCAGGGTTGGCAGCACTGCCTGTGGCATTTCTGTTCCAGTCCAGCTCATGAAATCCTGGAAGTTTTGCAAGACACTGCTAGATTATTTCTAGACCAAAACTATGCTTCAGTTCAGAGAGTCCATGCAACCCTGCTCCGACTGCACCGTGTGACATTGATTTTTAGACCTCTGTTCAGGAATGGAATGGAAAGATAACTGCAGACCAACATCCCTTGTCCTACAGCCAGCACTGGAAACACAGAGCAGTACTGGAGCAGGCACTGATCCTGAATATCTGCTGCTCCAAAGGCATGCAGTCATTTTGGGTGCAATCTAACTTGGGGACAAATCCACAGAAAGCCTCTGCAACCCCTCCCAGCACTTAATGCGGCACGCTAATGACAATTAAATTCTTCAGATGATGGAGGAAAGCCTGTGGGTTTCACAGCCTGTGGGTTTCACAGAGCAGGGGTACTCCTCTGCCTGGGAATCCCAGTGCAGGGGCAGGAGCAAGATGCACACAGCCCATCAGGGGTGTGCCCCTCAGTACCTCAGGCACTCAGCTCATGTGTAAAACCTCGGAACAATCGTAGGATTGTGCCATGAGCAGACCTGGAGCACCAGCTCTGGGGATCTCTACACCATCAGGCTGGGGCAGTGTAGCACTGCCACAAGCTGGGACCACCAGGAGGTGGGCACTGCTGAGTGGGAGCAGGATGAGCTGGGAGAAAGGAGGAATTACGGATTTCAGGCTGCTCTCTGTGTAGGGGATGGCTCAGAGCTGGACAATTGGATCTGGAGATGCAGGTCCCCCAGCGCTGCTGTCTGAGTGGTTTTGCTGACCCAAGGCAGCTAAAAATAGAGGCAAGTAAAGATAAAACATTGCCCTTTCTCCTGACAAACCACATTAGTAACCAAGTGTGGCCTCAGAGAAGCAGATTAGCGTGGCACAGCTGGATCCTGCACAGCCTGCCCGCTGCTCGTCCCGTGGCCAAGGGACTCCACGACACTGCTCTGCCTCATGCACGTTTCAGGAACCTCCCCTGACAGCCTTCCCCGTGCTGAGACACAGAAAAGCTATTTCTTTTCTGCCTGGGCTTTATTTGCATCTAAGGCATAAGGGTACCTATGGGATTCCTAGCCCTTCACCATCTTGAAATGCATCTAATAGAGGGGGAGTTAGGCAGTAGATGGGGTTTCTCTAAGAAAATAAATTTGACCCTTGCCCATTTCCTACCTCACCGTGGATGAATGATCATAGGAAAACACATGGCCAGGATGTTCCCAGCATCCTTCCCAACACCACATTTATCAGGGTTAAGTGAGACCCCAGCACAGCTCTTGGTCGCTGAGCCTAGAAAGAACGGAATTTATGGCAACCTGTCCCTTTTTGCCCCAGACTTTGCCCTTCACTCACAGGGGAGCACAGGGCTCTTCACTGCCTGCCTGCAGGAATGGGGAAGCTGTCCCAGCCTTAAGGAGCTCCTGAGCCTCACCAAGAGCCAACAAGGAAATCTCCTCATGCTGTTTTTGCCAGGCTCATAAACTGCCTCTGCCGAGCAGTGTCCTCAGCTGGAGCCTCCAGCCTCATTCCTTGCTCTCTCAAATTATGCACCTCTCTTCTTCACTCCTCACCCTTTCTGCTCCTCCTGGGTCTCCTCCTCCAGCGCAGGGCTGCAATTAAAAGTCCAGATCTCGTCCGTTTCCCATGGAGAGAGTCGCAGAGTCACTGCTGCCAGAGGGGGGATTTCAAACCTCCTTCTGTGATGTGTCTCACCTCCAGTCCTTGGCCTTGCCTAAACTTTCCCAGCCCTTTCTTGTGGCTAGGAAGAGAGCTCTTCTTAGGATGCATCATCAAGAGACTTGGGTAAATCTGGAATGCAGGTGCAGTTTCCAGCAATGTATGTTTCCCTGGAGCATTTGGCTGTCTCCTAATGGGAAAATTGTCTGCTAGGATGAATCCAAGAGCCCAAAGCTCTGAGCTCTTTGAAAAACATTACGCCTGAAGTCTACAGTTCGAGGCAGGTAAGCAACACGGTTTGCGTTTGGGTTTTTTGGTAGAAAAATAACCAGAGGTGCAAAGATCTTCAAGTACACACCACACCTGCAGCAAAATTTTAGCTATATCCCAGGCTCCTTGCTGCTGCCATGCTTTCCCATCTCCTCCTGTCGCAGCACAGGAATGCTGCACATTGCAGCTGGAACACAGCTCAGTGAAAGATGCTGTGGATAATATCCTCATGCTGCACACCAGCACTCGCCAATGTGACCTTGGTTAAAATTGGAAGCCATCCCAGATCTTTCCCCTTCACTAATATATTTAGAAGCCTGTGCTGAGCCTGGCAGAGCAGCACTAACCTGTGCACTCACGGGGTGTCAGAATAAATGTGCCGTGATAGATAGCTCAGGAATTGCAAGGCTACAGCAGAGCAGCAGGCGTGGGATTGAGCTGGGCGTGGGGATCCAGGAGTCATCATCTGGACCTTGGGCAAAGGCTCACAGAGGGACAAATGATAAATTGCTCATCCCACAGGCTGCCCAGGGATGTGTGTGCTGGCTCTGAGGGAGTCTAATGCACCACACTGCTGGGACTGGCTCTAAGACACCTTTCAGTGCTGTACATGAGGCTCGAGGGTTTGAAGCCTTGTGGAGATGGATGCCAGGAATAGTGTCTCTTGTGCACTTCCCAAATCTTTCTGCCACTAGAGTGAAAGACCTTGGCAGGAGATTATTTCTCTTTCAGGAGCATGAGAGGTGGGAGCAGCAAGCAGCGAGCTTGCTGGGGAAGGTCTTCCCACCCTGGCTATTCTGGAAGTGCCTGATAATAGTTATGAGTTATAACACTTGAGATTATCAGGGCTCAAGGGAAACCTTCAGGTGACAGACACAAGGACTGTCACCACCTCCTAGGCAGGAGAGATAAATCTGTGTACCACCTTCCTAACCCTTGTCCAGGGAAATGCCACCAGAAGAGAGAATTGCTCCTCTCACCTAGCTCTGCAGGCCTTTCTGGTGCTGTGACCATGTAAACAGGAACACACAGGAATGACAGACAGACAAACCCTGAGCAACCTTGTCTAGTGCAAGGTGTCCCTGCTCATGACAGGTGAGTTGGACTAGATGACCTGTAAAGGTCCCTTCTGACCCAAACAATTCCAGGATTCCATGACTCTATGAAAATAAGGAAGCTGAGAGCACCAGCACAGCTAATTGCAGAAGCTTAATGACATCCTACCGCAGCTGAGTAACTCTCCTCACATGTGATCTAAGCCAGGTATCTCAACACATTAACGAGTGATCACTAACAAAAGGGACACAGGTATAGGGTACAGACACAGAAACCACAGCTCTGCTGGTGATTGTGAACTCAGTGGTGAACCCTTTTGTCTCTCAGAGCTCATGAAATTATCAGATGTTTTGGGTGGGAAGAGACCTTCAAAGATCAACTAGTCCAACTGTCCTGCAATGAGCAGCAGCCTCTTCCACTAGACCAGGTTGCTCCCTGGCCTTGATGTGAAAGCTTAAAATCACTCAAGGTGCTGTCTCCTTGCAGAGCTTCACTGATGCCTGCAAAGAGCTCTACCTCTAGGCATGACCACCTATGGAAAATCTCTGAGGACTCCTCCTTGAATAAGTCTAGCTAGGTGATTCAGCACAACTGAGATAAACTCATTTCTAGGCCACAGGAAGTAGGTTCACAAACAGCTTTTTGCACATGGTTATTTACTGGACTGGGCTGGTTGGAGCTGTATCTGCTGCATTCACTAATGCTGTGTGTAACAGTGCAGAGCATCTCCTTGGTGTTGGTCACCAAGTGATGGAAACCAGGCCCAAGGCAGATTTTACAGCCTTGGGGAAGCATCTCAAAGCTCAAGGTGTTCACTGTCCATGCTAGTTTTGTCCCTTATCCCTCTTGCCAGCTGTATAATCTCCAAACCCAGATCCTCCACACGTTATTAGCCTGCTCCTGGCTGTTTTGGACCAGCCACCAAATCCTCTCAGCCACGTGGAAATTGGTACCCATGCTCATCAGGCTGCTGCTGCCCAGTGGCTGGTTTAATTTGCTCTTCTTGCATCTTATCATCAAAACCTAATAAAGAACTTAATAAAGAGCTTCTGCCTCACACAGGGCAGATCCGTGGCTGAGCTCTGCTTTCACCGAGGCAATGCCACATCCAGCTGCAGTGAAGCAGGACTGAGACTGTGACACCAGTGGTAATTTGCTTTGCAGTGACTCATTAACGAAGAGAAAAGTGCTCAGAGGCGACTAAGTTCCTATTAAGCAGCATTATGCCTGTTTAGTTAGGTTTTAGAGATAATTGCTTAAGTGACACATTCACATTTCTAAACTGCAAAAACAATAGTTACTTTTGGCAAATGTTAAGACATTTCTCCTGGAAAAGAAACGGGAGAAAGGAATGAATATCAGCTCAAGGAAATGCAGACACATGCATCACTGAAGAGAAAAAAATGAAGATTTCAGCTTGGAGCACATTTAAAAATAGAAAGAGGGGGGAAAAGCATCCAGAGATCATCTCTGTATGAGGTTGTGTTCCTGCTGGAAGAAGGGGCTGTCTGCTGTAGTCAGCCCTGCCTGGGAGTGGTTTGGTACCTCTGCTGCAGAGATAACTCTCCTGAGCATGTTATCAGATGTTGGAAACTCCAAGGTCACAGCTGCCAGGCCAGGCACCCTGGTAATGCCTGGCACTGACCTTGAAGGACCTTTTCAAGGCAGTCTGAACTGATGGGAGGGTTTGCTGCTGCAGTCCCACCCTTGGCCACACGCCAGTCAGAGATGAGATGAGTCAGAAGCTAAATCGGTACCCCTCAAAGAAAAAAAAATCCCTTAAACATCACAGAATCACAGAATGGGCTGTGTTGGAAGGGCCTTAAACATCATCTGTGTAGTACTGACACCCTGCCATGGGCAGGGACAGCTCCCACTGTCCCAGGCTGCTCCCAGCCCCATCCAGCCTGGCCTGGGGCACTGCCAGGGATCCAGGGGCAGCCACAGCTACTCTGGGCACCCTGGGCCAGGGCCTGCCCACCCTCCCAGCCAGCAATTCCTCATTCTCAATGTGCCAAAATCTGTCCCTGCCCTCTGGCCCTGGGAGCCATTGCCTGGGTGCTGTCCCTGCCTGCCTTGTCCCCAGTCCCTGTGCAGCTCTCTCTGAGTCCCGTTAGGCACTGGAAGGTCATTATAAAATCTCACTTTATGCCAAGCCAACCCACCAGACACTAAAGGTACTTAACCTCTACCCTCCTCCTACCCTACAACATCTCTTGCACCTCCTGTCTTCAGGTGACCCAGATACTTCTCTGGCCTGGAGAAGGTTTTGGGCCCCAGAGAGCTTGTCTAGTTTTTCCGACTCTACCAGTTGGCCTAATAAAAGATATCATCTCTCGACAGACACACACCACTGACTTCAAGGAGACCTTGCATGTAGCTGGATCTGCCCGAGATAACCTGTCACTCCTCCAGCTTTGTGCTTATCTGTGGGAACAGGGTGTGTGCAGCAGGAGCCTCGCCTGGCTCTCTGGGCTTCCCTCCCTCTCCTGCACCTGAATGAGCTTATTGTTTGTGAGTCTTTGTCTGTTGGAGGGGAGGAAGGAGGCCTGAAATGAATTGGGTCAAACAAGTTTTTCAGCTGCGTGCAGGTTAGGAGAGGCCACAAGAAAAGAACCACAGCCCTTTGAAGTCAGGCTGCTCCTTTTCTTTTTCATGGGCTGTTTTTTAATTCTGACAGTGAGTGATACTTTCTCAGATGGAGATCAATTCAGTGAACACGAGAACAAAGGCTCTGTAAACACACCTCTATCTAAGGGCTCGCATTGCAGTGACATATCATTGATGGAAGGCAGGAGGCAGCTCCAGCTAAATCATGTCTACAGTAAGGGCAAACCTTTCCTCCAGGGCCTCTCACTCTAAAAGACTCAGGAACTGGGCAGGAATGAGGGTATTCCCCTCTCCATTCCCATCTGCCTTTAACAGACATCAGTAGCTAGGAAGAAAATTAAGTGTTCCAGCTGGTGAAATGCCTTCTACTGCCTGGACATTAGCTTTGCCATTCAGAAACAGCAGGAATCTCTGAGCTCCTTCCTACAGGACAGAGCTGCACCCACATTTCACATCACCACCACCAGCTGAACCCCTGGACCCGAGGCTGCTGCTCAAGGGGACACAGACACAGACTGTCACCTGCCAGAGACAGTGCAGCCAAGGAACACAGGGAAAGGCAGAGCCACCACCACTGCAGACTCTCTGCCTGAACCCATGTGCCTGTGGAGGTGCTGTCCCAGGAAATTCCCTGCTTCCTCGCTTTCCTGCCTTGTGGGGATAATCTGCCGAGAACTTACTAATGGAAATGAGTATTTTCCTTTTTAATTCTTAGATGTTGAGGTAGGAAGTACTTTCAAAATGCAAGTACTTTCAAAAGTACTTCCAAAATGCTTGGCTGTGTTGTTGACATTCAGTCCATAGAGAGATTTAAGGAACAGAGGTCTGCAGCTGAGATATGTGTTCTTCAGGCTCCGTTGCTCCCTGGGCAGAGACATGAAGGAGGACACTGTTGATCCAGAAATTCCACAGTCATTGCTCCTCATTAGTTGTGGTTTAACTTCTGGTTTCCTTTGTGCACAAAGAAGATCCTTGGGCAGAGTCTGTGGAGCTGTGGCAGTTTCCTCTTTTAACTTAAACAGTCCTAAGAGCAGGGACTTGGTCTTCTCCTTCTCAATTAATGCCTAGGCAATGAGCTGCAAACTCACATGCTCTCTCTGTCTCTCTCTCCTCGCCAGTTAATTATTTTATACAAAACAGAGAAAGAAGCTGAGCAAGCCCCACTCCAGAATAACTTGCCAGGTGGCTCATCTCCTCAAAGCTGGGAAGGGTCTTCAAGGTCTCCTCAGGCACCTCCAGATTGGTGTGCTGACCCATGGTTCATGAGTAAAAAGGTGCAGCATCCCCATGGAGCTGTTCTGCAAGAAAGAGTGAGAGTTAATCTGCAGGAGGGGGTGCAGCTCATATTCCTTGGAGGACGAGTGCACCTCTGTGCTCCCCATGGTCTCATCATCCCCATGGTCACCTCATCTCCTCCCAGGCAGCTGAGATGGTCACACCACTCAGACCATGATGATTTGATCAGCTAAGCACACACCCAGAGCCGCACTCAGGATTAGATTTACCCACTGTGTTTGCTGTGAATTCTCAAGCTCAGATGAAGATGGCATTAGGCTGATCTTTGAAACTCTTCCCCCTGTGGTGCAGTCCAGCTTTGACCACAAAGATCACCTCACAGGGGACTGAGGGTCTCCTACAAATGTGGAGCACAAAGCTGAGCTCTCCTCTAAAGCACTTGCCTCTATGCAAATGAGGCTCTGCACTCAAATCTTGACACAGGCTGGAGAGCTGGCATCACAAAACTCAGATTTCTTCCAAACTGCCGCTGGGCCTCCCTATGGACATGTTGGAAATGCCAGGACACTTCCTTGGGGCTTTTAAAGAGCCTTTCTGGGATGAATAACAGAACCTGCAGAAAGGTTAGCATGAAAATAGCTGTGGAGCAAGAGCATCTGTGGGGGACATGTAGCCAGGGGTTCAGTGTCACCGATTCTGCGCAGCTGTCCTGCGGCTAATGCAAAACTCTGTATTCTGAAAAGGTCAAAAAGGTAATTAAAGATACAAAAGACCAGCCCTTCCCAGTATTGAAGCAGATGCTCAGCCAAAACATTTGCCTGTAAGATTGTATTTCCTTAAGGTTTATTAACCATTAAGCGTTTTTAGGGACAGGATCATAAAGATAGTGAACCGAACGACAAGTAGAGTCAGGATTCCTTCGCAAATGATTCCTGTTGGGTTAGACGAGTGTTTGAAAAGCAAAATGCTTTGCTGTGACTTTTCAAGAACAGGGGACCCTGAGCCCATCCCTGGCAGCTCTCCTCTGCTTTAACTGGCTGGTGAGGACAGGCAGCCTGCTGGGTGAAGGGGAAGGTGAGAAAAGCAGGCGCGCTGGACCGGCAGCAGGATGCCCCTAAGCAGGGACTGTCTCCCTTTCAGCAATGCCAGCTGAAAGAATTGCTTTTCTCCCTCCCTGACTGCTCTCTACATCACCCTGTGCTTTTCGATTGTCCTAGGCGGATCACTGAACTGATCCAGGTGAAAAATAAAGAGGTCTGGTGCCAAGAACAGTTTCAATCAAATTAAGTAAATTTTAAAATGCAGTCGTGTTAGAAAACATTATTTTAAATCTTGTTTTGCCATGAGAATTATTTTTTTCTAGGCTAATTATATTTCGGTACATTTTGGCTAGTAGGAGGTATGCCATCAAAGTGGAGATGATGGAGTATCCATCACCAGAGATGAGTAATAACAAATAAGAAGAATGGAAAAAAAAAAAAAAATTAAAGCAAAGCTTGTCTGGGGTATAGGGAATTAATGAGTTCAACAGCTGAGGTCCCCCCCAGCTCTGTCTTGTGATGACTCTGGGACAGAAACACATATTTTGGTCACCATGAAAATGAATACTCATTTTTCAGCATTTTAAAACATAAATGTTTTGCATTATGGAACAATGGAAGTTGCATATGTATTTACCCATTTGCCTTAAATCACAGAATTTAGTGGACTTTAATGCAGTGGACAAATGGGTTATTAATGAGTTTATTCATACTTATTCTCGTGGACCCGTGAGACCCACACCCCAGCTAGCAGTTTGCAGGGGACCACCCTGCTTTGAAGGATGGGATCACGGACATGGGTTGCTGCCAGCCAGAACTTTTGGGGATGAAGCCTAAATGTGTCAGATAAATAGAAAAGAAAACACCACTTTGCTTTAAAACCAGCTTAAATGAAGAAAGTCTTGTTGTCCATGACCCAATTGACAGATGTATGTAGCGACCACAAACAAGATTTTTAGAACTAGTGGATTTTCACACCTCATTTTTTTTATCCCTGCAGGATTAATACATGCTATGTTTCTTATTTAAAGCCTACTTTGTTGTTTGTTTCAGTGGCCTATTCTCTTCAGAGCCTTAGATGAAGAAGCCATTGAGCTGAGCTAGGCAAGAAAATGGAAATGGAATAAATAGTCTCCATGCAACTGTGGAGAAGTTGGCTTCTGTCAAAAGGTGCAGCAGTTCCTCAATAAACCAGGGCTTCACCTGGAGTATGACTGCTCCACTGCTCTGGTAACATTTGCAAATTCAGTAATTAAGGAAATTTAGTAGAGTGTAATAAGCCTAGGACTTTCAAGAAGCTGTTACCCTTTATTTTTAAAGGTGTATGTAATTTACATACAAAAATCTGCTCTAGGTAAAAACCATTAAAAGACATCATCTTTGGTCTCCATCCTACTGCTTCTCAAGTAGGAAATGGGGATTTTGTATCTGTGTGCAGGAAAGGTTGAAATCCAGGGTGGGGAAATGTTGAAGTGAAGGGAGACGACCCACCTTTGTTGGTCAGCTTTGACTCCAGTTTATTGATCAAATTAGACACCTTTTATAACAGTGCTAATT
This sequence comes from Zonotrichia leucophrys gambelii, assembly GCF_028769735.1. Taxonomy (NCBI): domain Eukaryota; kingdom Metazoa; phylum Chordata; class Aves; order Passeriformes; family Passerellidae; genus Zonotrichia; species Zonotrichia leucophrys. The sequence goes on from NC_088200.1 coordinate 1,570,836, forward strand.
CACTTCATGCATATTGCAAAATCTGAGCTCCCGATAGGCTGTAGAGAAAACTTCAACTCCTCCTTTTGTTTCCAATACCAAGATTTGTGTTCTCAAAACTTACTTTTACTTTCCCAAAACAGCCAAAGATAGAATATTTACCTGTTATGAGAAAACTGTCTGAGAACCCTGAGAACCTAGTTGTTTACAGAAACAGGCTGTGAGAATTTGCTCCCCACAGCTGCCTTTTAAGCCATTTCTGAAAAAATCTCCAACAGGGAAATGAAGCTTGTTCTGCTCCCTGACACAGATTTTGGGGTCATCTCTTCTGGAGAGTTGTGGAGTCTCTCTGGGAAGCGGTGACTGAACATCCCACCACTCTCCCCTGGTCCATTAATCCAGAAAACCTGGCTGAACAGAACACCTGAGAAAGTTACTGTAGAGCTGAGCAGCAGAAATAGCCCATCCTAGGACAATCAGGGTTGCATGAACATCATGAGGTGCATGAACAGAAAGGGTTTACCTCATCTACCTAAAGGTTGGTCTCCAATGCCATGTGAGATGCTTTAGGTACCAAGACAGAGACTGGTGGGCATGACACAGGGCTCAGAGGAGATTTGTCACGGGGTGGTGGCTGAGGCAAGGCCAAAGATGGCCTCAAACATCTCAGTTAACAGAAAAGACCCTTTTTTTGGCCACACGCAGATCTGAGCTACAGCCATGCTCCTCTTCAGTGGGGATGAGAACCATGTGGGCCATGAGACTCCAGCTCTTGTGCCTGTTCCAATTCCCTTACAGGGGAAACAATCCTGAAACCTGAAGGTTTCCAGGGCAAAGCAGTTGGATGGAGCCCATGGAGATGTCCCCAAGACCTCTCAACTAGGCCAGGCCTTGCCGGGCTCCTGCCTCATCCACCACCCATACTCAGGGGCAGGGCTGCATCCAGGGCAGCAGGGGCTGGGCAGGGAGTAGGGCTGGTGCTCTTTGTTCTCTGATTGTTCCCAGATACCGTGTGAGGCATTAAAATACTTGGCATGGTGAGGAACACGCAAAGCTCAGAGCACAGAGACAGGAGTCATCCTAATCTCTGCCCTTCCTCTCCTCCTTCCCATCATGGAGAGGCCATTGCATCCACTCAGACTAATTCATAAAAGCAAATTAAACCCATAGGCCTCTCTTGGTTCTCAATCCCCTTCCCACAGTACCTGCTAACAGCAGCTTATGCTACACCCAGGGAAGGCCAGCAACAAGCCCATCTGAGGCACTGGCACCCAACCCTTTGTGTGGAAGAGCTTAAGAGGGACTCCCAGCAGAGCTGTGCTAAGCTCTTTTTCTCCTGGAGGCAAAACCATCCTTCCCAAAGTACACTGCAGCCCATTTATCCTGGCCCAGAGCCTGGGAACAAGAGACTATTGCTAAACTCAGACAGCCTCTTGAACTAGGGATGCTGCTCCGTGCCATTTCCCCCAAAGGCAGGTTGTGTCAACGCCTCCATTCTTAACAACCTTCCCTCCGCTGGATGGCAAAAGTGTGTTTTTGGCATCTGGATGGCAGCCTTATAAAGCAAGGCAATCTTCTTGGCAGGCCAAGGGAGTCAGATGCTATCTGCACTTGAGTCCACGGGGCACGCTGCAGGGCTGTGTCCAGACACCCAGCGCAAGCTTCAGATGTCAGAGGCAGGCTGCCGGGAGGAGCAGCCCAGAGCTCCAGTTTGCCCCAAGTCTCTGCAATGCCATGCTGCTGGATGGAAAATGCTCCCATGGACACCCTGGATCAGTCAGTACATCTCCATCACATACCAACTGAAAGCATCCCAGACATGCTCCTGAGGCACTCCTGCTTTCCCTCTGAAATTGCCTTTGGGATGACGGCGTGGCAACCAAACTCTGAGAAGAAACTCTCCCTGCATGGGAAGGTTGCTCAGCTCAGGAGGTGACCCAATATTGAAGGGACAGGATCTTAGAATCATGAAATGCTCTGACTGGGAAGAGTTAGAGCTCACCTCCTTGACCCCCTGCCATGGGCAGGGACATCTTCCACTGTCCCAGGCTGCTCCAAGCCCCATCCAGCCTGGACGTGGGCACTGCCAGGGATCCAGGGGCAGCCACAGCTGCTCTGGGCACCCTGGGCCAGGGCCTGCCCACCCTCCCAGCCAGCAATTCCTCATTCCCAATGGGCCAAAATCTGTCCCTGCCCTCTGGCCCTGGGAGCCATTGCCTGGCTGCTGTCCCTGCCTGCCTTGTCCCCAGGGGCTGTGCAGCTCTCCTGGAGCCCCTGCAGGCCCTGGCAGGGGCTCTCAGGTGTCCCTGGAGCTTCTCTGGTGCAGCTGAGCAGCCCCAGCTGTGCCAGGCTGGCTCCAGAGCAGAGGGGCTCCAGCCCTGGCAGCAGCTCCGTGGCCTCCTCTGCACTGGCTGCAGCAGCTCCAGCTCCTTGTGCTGTTGGAGCCAGGGCTGGGGCAGCTCTGCAGGTGGGCTCTCACCTGAGCCCAGGGGCACAGGGAAAGAATCATCTTTTTTGACCTGGTGGAACCTGTCCTTCCTTTCTCTGCCACCAAGGGAAGCATTTATGGAGGAGCAGGAGAAGGTGCCTGGTCTGACTCTCACAGCAGCTTTTTCATTATGTTTTCCTAGGCCAGCTGGTGTTACCCCTCTCATAAGAGCCCTCCAACAGCACCTACTTGTTTCTGACCCCATCACAACATTCATGTCTGAACCTTCTATTCCTCCTAGCTTTTCCGAGCTCCTTGGTTTTTATTTCCAGTGCTGGAAACAGCCATTCCATACTCCAGCCTTTTCAGGCCTGAGTTGGAGCGTGCCTACTGCAGACAGTCCTCAGAGAACAGAGCTGTTAATCTGTGACCGGATCTGTCGAGCACATGCTAACCATGATTTTCAGAGCTTATAACTAATTCAAAATTAAACAAACTTTCCTGGAAGTAGCAAATGGCACTTTTGTGACAGCAGGGCCAAATTTCATGCTCTTGCTTCAATAGATGGAGGCTTTTCTCTGTTATTGCAATTTCATGGAATTATTCCTTTTCAAAACTGGGCAAAACACTGTGCTTTCCCCTCATTCTTGGAAATGGACATAATACTTTGGCTGAAACTTTCCAGAGAACTTCAGCCTAAGGCAGACATCTGGCATGGACTGTTTTTATTTTTTTTTCCCAAACAATTAATAGTTTGACAAAACTTTTAGCTGAACTCCCAGTGCCTTGAATGCTGGGCTGTGTTGTGCTGCTAGCTCTGGAATATGCTGGGGATATTGCACTGGCTCTGTGAGTGAAGTTTTAGGGTCTTCTTCAGCAGGAAAAGGTAGGGGAGAGCACAGCCACGAGAGGGAGTGCAGTTCCTTATTCTCCCCACGCAGCACAGCCCCGCGCTGCTCCTAATCACAGCAGCCCTCCGGCTATGAGCTGTTTTTCAGCTGTGTGTGGGTCTGGTGCAGGCCTGGGGCTGTGGAGAGTCTCACACGATGAGAGCCATGGAGAAAAGAATCACGATACGCTTGTGTCACATCTCACAAAGGGCCCTCATGAAATGTCAGGCTATTTCAACACTGGGCATCTTGCTTCTGAAACAAAAAAAAAAAAAAATAAAACCCAGACCAACCTAGGAGATGGAAAGTTATGAGGAGATTTGAAGAGGTCTTGTTGCTGGATGTCTGTAGATGGGACCTGCAGACAAGGATGGATCCCAAAGAGGACCTAGAGCACAGAGTATCTGTCCCAGCCCCTTGTAACACCAAAGGAAGGGGGAAGAACAGGCCTTGAGAAGCCACTTGATTGAATTCAATCCACAATGATCCTGGCCTCCCAGAAGACACAAGAGAGATGATGGGCTAACTCAGGGGAATCAGAACTCCATGCCGTGGCTCCCAGCCCAAGTACTTCTACATGAATGCTGGGATCAGACTCATTTTCAAGCTGAACAACTCAGTAGGGTCAGAACTGAAAAGGAGCTTTTTCATAGAATCACAGAATCATTTAGAGTGGAAAAGACTTTTGTCTAGTCCAACTGCTCCCCCAGCACTGTCACACAAGTGCCACAAGTGCCACATCTACAGGGCTTTGAAATCCCTTCAGGGATAAGGACTCCACTACTGCCCTGGGCAGCCTGTGCCAATGCCTGACTACCCTTCCAGTGAAGAAATTTTCCCCAGTATCTAATCTAAAATCCAATCCATGCTTCACATGGGATGTAGAGAGGATGATACGGGAGATTTATTTACATCCAAGGAACACTGCAGTTGCTGTGTGCTTCGGACGTATTTTATGCACTGAGGGCTCAGGCCAGAAGCGAAACATGCCATCAGACAGGACCAAGTTATTGTAAAATAACACATTACAGCCCATGAGCTGGGCTGTTAAATCCTTCCTTTATGTGCTCATGGCCTGTCCATGTGGCAGAGGAAAATGTGTCTGCTTGCACGTATATGGTTTAAGGCACCTTTTACTTCCCAACAGGAGCATCTCAAGAGCTTACACAAGGCCAGCAGCTTCTCAACAGGTTGACAAACTGAGGCTGCTGAGGCAACAGTCTATGGGAGAGGTTTGGGACAATGCTCTTTGCCTCACAACTGGGGCTGTCCTCTAGAGCACAGCAGGATGGCCACAGCAGCTCAGGGAGGGCCAGCTGACTGTGAAGCCACCATATTTCAGCTGCACTGGCTGGGGAACCCAAAGCCACTGAGCATTGACAGGCATGGACATGGAAATTTTGCAGGCACTGGACTAACCACAAGAGGGGGATCACAGTGAATGCAAGAGATGCTGCAAACAGTCTGGAAAAGGTATTGTAGCACCAGAATTCAAGGGTATGGGTCTCCCTGTTCTGCCTGCTTTATCTTCCATCCACAAAAACAGCACTTGATATTTTGTTTACAATTACAGGTGAAGGAGAACTGCACTTTGCCTGCTGGAAAACAAAGACCATCTCTTTGTGCTAAGTATTTCAAATACAGCCTTTGAAAAAAATGTGTTTTCATTGGTCAAAGCACACGCACCCTTACCCGGGCTCTCATGTCTTTACAATAAGGCCAGAAAATGAGCTTTATTCTTTTACCCTGTGACTTTTATAACTGACCTACAGTCAGACCCATGAATATCAGATATGTGGCCACAAAGGATTACTGGGGACAGCAGGCACAGGCGTTAGGGCGAGGATGACATGCTGCTGGGGCGCCAGCTATCAAATAATCACCACTGGCTGTTGTGGGCATTGGAAGATGTATAGAGATGCTGCACAGCCAAGCAGGATCTGTTTTTTCCCTCTCCAAGGGGTGGCACGCAGACACACTAGTCATGGCAACTGTCATCTGGGGTGTGATCTGCCAGGTTTTTAATTGGCTTGCAGATGTTGTGCCCTGGCTATATATATTATTTTCACTTAAGTTTATGTCAGCAGGAACAAGACTCTACTAAATTTATCCCCTGTGCTCAAGACTAACTGCACAGGCCTTGAAGGGTATTTTTAATAGGAGGTAAACCTCATCCACAAACAGTTTCTCATTTCAGGCCTACAAATGAGATATTTTCCAGTCCAGTTTAACTCCAACCCTGCCCCTTCCTTCCACAAGCCTCAAATGACTGTTTTCTCCTGATTCTTTGGTCACTGGGTAAGTGTGATATCCCTTGGCAGAGCCTACAAAAGAGCTGGGGAGGAATACGATTCCTGCCTATTTGGCTCCTTTTAGGGTTAAAGCCAGGATGGGTTTAGTGCCTAAAGCAACATCCTTCACGCAAATGCCAGTATAACATAAATTGTGCCGGGCTCTGAGGAGAAGCAAATGTCAAAAATTAAGTTATTCTTCTGTTTGACTCACAAATCCAAGTAGCATGCAAATAAAGAGGAGCCATCTGTTCAGTCCCTGGGCCATTTGAAGTTAAGCATCCAGCGCCAGCTCCCTGTTAGATCAGGTCAGCCCTGCTGGCTGGCCTCCACAGGACGTGCTCAGCCTTGCCCAGGACCGCCTGTCACCGCACAGCTCTCCGTAACCCTTCACGCTCCCCCGGAGCTCAGCTGGAATTCTGTCACTGCTTTTGGTTTAGGAGTCCAGAGAAAACGAGCAGCGTCCTCAGGAGGATTAATGGTCCTAAAGAGTGGAGGTTTAGATTAGATGTTCGGAAGAGATTCCTGACTGTGAGGGAGGTGAGACATGGGCACAGGGCGCCCAGAGCAGCTGTGGCTGCCCCATCCCTGGAAGTGTCCAAGGCCAGGCTGGGCAGGGCTGGGAGCAACCTGGGCTAGTGGAAGGTGTCCCTGCCCATGGGACATGAGCTTTAAGGTCCCTCCCAGCCCAAACTACCCTGGGATTCTGTGATAGGGTCACATGCCAGCACCTCTGTCCTGCTGCAGACCCAGAGAGGGCAACTTAGGCCATTGATGGCTGCAGATCTTGCAAGCCCCAAGTAAGCTGCTGCCCTTCCTCTGTGCTGTCCTCCTCTCAGCCAAAGCAGCCTGGTTCTAGGGTCTCCCAATTCCCACCTCTTGTCCAAGGACCCACCCAAACTTACAGAAATCTCAGTGTAGCTCCAGGGAACCAAAGCAGAGTCAGCTGGCTGTCAGTGCAAGGAGAGAACAGGAAGCAACAGTGAAGGAACACTCCCTGCATTCTCAGTGTCTAAATAAGGAATCCTACCAACCTTTGTCACTTTTTGAAGGGGCAGCTCCAGACCAAAATCAGTGACAAGGTTATGGAAGTACAGCAAACAACTTGCAATGGTAAGAGAAGGAGTGACAAGGTTATGGAAGTACAGCAAACAACTTGCAATGGTAAGAGAAGGATGATTGGATTCCTTGGCTGAATCCCTCACTGGAGAAGGAGCACCCAGATGGGCAGCTCGTGTTTAGGACAATTCAGGAGCACCAAGGTGCATCTGCAATGGATGTGAGAATACTAACACAGAGAACACAGCTTCAGCATGTCACCCTCTTCATAAGGGAATGGCTTTTCCCTCATATGGGGTGGAAGTCAGGAGCAAGGCTCCTTTCTCCTGCAAGATGGAGTAGGTTGCCACAGCTTTGTGCTCCCCAAGCTGTGGATTTCCTATCAGAGAATCATGGAATCATTCAGGTTGGAAGCAATCTCCAAGACCATCGAGTCCAACCATTTCCCCAGCACTGCCAAAGCCACCATTGACCCATGTCTCCAGGAGCCACCTCCACCCAGCTTTTAAATCCCTCCAGGGACAGGGATGCCATCACAGCCCTGGGCAGCTGTGCCAAAGCTGGAAAATCTTTTAGTGAAGAAATTTTCCCTAATACTCAATCTAAACTTCTCGTGCAACTTGAGACCATTCCCTCTGCTCCTGTCCCTGTTCCCTGGAGCACAGCCCTGTTCCCCAGCTGTCCCCTCCTGTCAGGAGCTGTGCAGAGCCACAAGGGCCCCCTGAGCCTCCTTTGCTCCAGGCTCAGCCCCTTCCCAGCTCCCTCAGCCATCCCAGTGTCTGCAGGTGGACTGAGCTGTATCATGCTCTGCTTCATGCAGGCTGGACCTAATCCAGAGTGAGAGTGCCTTGATCCTGGCAGGAGCCTCGTGCGTGCTTTGGTGCCACCCCTCCAGCGTCTGGACTTAGGGAAATCCCTAAAAGGGCCTTGAAGGCTTTGGGAGCTGGGTTGGAGAACAGACACAGACATGCTGAAGCAATCATGACACACTTGCTGAGAGGGAGCACCAGGAGCTAACTGGAGAGCTTTTACAATGTGAGTCACTCGCTGAGCCCCATCTCATGGCATGCTAAGCAGTGTGAATCAAAGACTGAAAATGCAGGGCATGTCTTGCCCTACAGAAACACCATCAACCACTTTACTTTTTAAGTAATGATTTGCTATTGATTATGTGCATGAAGATGAGGTAGCTCCCTACCTCTCCTGCCAATTTCCACACTCAATTACATTACAAGCGGGTGCCGGAGCTGAGCCATTCCTAGCAGAGCTGAGTTACTGCTCTCAGGAGGGGATAAACCTGACACATCAGAAATCTGCTGGGAAATTCCTCAGAGTACTTGACCAAGTACAAATGGACCAAACATGGCAGTAAGAGAGGGGTGCCCACATCTTCCTGATCCCACAAGCCGAGTCCTACAGTCACAAGGTGTGCTCTTGAGAGCCAGGAAGGGAATGTGGTCTAGGAACAGTGTGCTTATGGCTCCCAGGTGCTGTGGGCATTCAGGTTCAGTGATCCTTCCTGCCATGCTAAGGTGAGCCAAGAACCATGGATGACCACAGCACAGGCAGGGATGTCATCCCACTGGATCTGAAGAGAACATCAGGGCCAGGTCTGGTAAAAAGAAACTACCAGGAATCCTAGGCAAGGTAAGAGCATGAACTGGATCCAGGATCCACTTGGAAACAGCAGGAGCAGGACTGCGAACAAGGGGACAACATGGGTATGATGCTTACCCAAGACAGAATCCCAGGCAGGACTACAGCCAAGTACTACAACAACACAGCTCAGGAAAGTGCTCAAAGCCTAATTAGAGCCCCTGGACTAATGAGTGGTGGGTGCTGTTTAGAGCCTCTGGACTAATGGGTGGAGGTGAAGTTGGTCAGGGTAATTAATACCAATTAATACACTCAGGACCCTGAAAAACAACTAAAAGCAAAGTGAAGCAGGAAAAGTTATATTTTTATTTCATCCATTTCCAATCTCATGCTGGATCTTCCCTGGTTTCATCCCATCTCAGGTTTGCCTGTGGCTGGGCAGGAGGAGAAAACAACCACAAACAGACACAAGCATCACTTTCTGCCTTGTGACACCTCCATCCAAAGCTCCCATCCCTCCCAGCCTCTTCCCTGCTGTGCTGGTGAGTGTTTGCCAGACAAAGGCATGAGGAAATCCTGAGTACATGTCAGTCTTGTGTCACTCACTCTCTCCAAGGTGCTTTTGGCTGCAGTGGGCTTGGACTCTTGATTCCACCTCCACGTGGTTTTGAAGGCAGGAGATGTAGCGGGGAGATCAGGCAGCAGCATCACGTTGCTCCTGTCAGTATGTTTTACACAAGTTTGTTGTTTTAAAAATAATCAGGTGCTAAGTTTGGATCTAGAGAATGAGATGAAGCTTGGGAGTGTTTCCTAGGAGGCAGAGAGGGGCAGAAAATCCCCTCTGCCCCTTATGGAGGGCTTTGTAGCTGGATGTCATCTTTCCTCTGGATGAGAAAGATCGCAAATCCTGCCTCTGCTTTTTGTTAGGAGCACACATTCCTCTACCAGCAAACTCACAGCAGCTGCTCCTACTGCTCCTAATTTAAACCTTCCCCTTAAATCTAAAAACACATTACTAGTGGTGGATTTTGACTAATGCTGGGGACTTTTGACTAATTAAGACACTCAGAATCAGATCCTAGGCTGGATCAGCTGTTAGCAATGGTTTTACTGGATATTACAGAAGAGATTCCAGGCTGGATTGCCATGCTGGGCTCCTCCACCTGAAACAGATGGACTGCAGACAACAAATCCTAACAACAAACCCTAAAAGAACATCCTGAAATGGTGTTTCACTGGAAACATTTTGATGAGAGTCCTAAAAAAATAAAGTGCAAATATGCTGGAAATGTTCTAAACACACACAGGGAAGCTGTCCCTGAGTAGTTGATACTGAGGGGGAAGCCTCCCTGCTCAGAGTCTAAGCTGACAATGCTCTTCTGTGACTCAGCATCGTGCTGACTGCACTCAGGGACCCAGTGGGAAAGCACAGGAGCCTGATGACAGGGTAGAAGAGCAGATGAAATAAAAAAGCAAATTGTGATTGTTGGCTAGGTCTGACTTAAAAAAAAAAAAAAAGAAGGAAGTTAAAACCCCAAATTTCCAAAACATCCTGCCAAAGAAAACCATTAAAAAGAAAAAAAATTGTATCTTTTAGAATACCAATTTTGGGACCAAGATCATTAGATGTATTAGGAGGGCTTCTTGATATCCAAATTTCAATATGGATTGAAATTTCAAAATAGATTTCCTGGATTTCGGTGTGTTCTTTGTCTATTTTCCCTGCAAATCATATTTTCTTCTCTCACGCAATCCTTGAAAGGCTGTGGAGTGATAAAGGATCACCACAGGTTTTCTCAGGTTGGCTTGAGGGATGATTGTCTAAAAACACACAGGGTACCTGGCGGCACCTGAACCTTGCGATCCACATGAACATGGAAACCAAACACATCAGGAAGCTTTCTTTCTCACTGGAGAACGCAGGCAGAGTGAGGCAATTAGGAGGGGGATGCAGAGAAGATCCAGAGCTGCTGGATCCCTGCAGGAACAGAGCAATACCGTCAGCTGTGCTCCACTCCACCAAGCCCTCACCCACAACACGGGATGGGGGTCTCGCAGCAGGATGACCATGCTGGAGTAGCACCCTGCTCCATGTATTGGCTTTTTTTTTTTACATTACTATGCTAGGTTTATTCATCTGGAATCATCAAACAGTGTGGGACGTGAGAAGCCCGGCCGTGGGAACCTCTGAGGTTTAACAAGCTCAAGAGCCGAAGCTGCACTTGAGGCGAGGTGACTCCTGGGGTGAATCCAGGCTGGGGATAAAGAGCAGCTCTGGGAGAAGGACTGGAGGATGCTGGTGGTAAAGCCCTGGCCTCACAGGTTTCCCAGAGAAACTGTGACTGCCCCATCCCTGAAGTGTCCAGGGCCAGAACGGACGGGGCTTGGAGCAAGCTGGGCCAGTGGAAGGTGTCCCTGCCCATGGCAGGAGGTGGGAGGGGATGCTTTCTCGGGCCCATTCCCACCCAGGCCATTCCCTGCGATCCCACGCCTCACGACCCCCAGCCCCGCACCCCGAGGGCAGCGGGCGGCGCTCTGACCCCGGGGCGGCGCCTCCGCCGAGCTCCCCTCAGGCGGTCCCGCCCCGCGCGCGCTCCCATTGGCTGCTCCTCTCCGCCGCGCGCTCCCATTGGCCGCGCCGCCCGCCCGTCCGCCGCGGTTTGTTTGGTCGCGTGGACCTGTCAAGCCCGGCTCGGGGGGGGGGGGGGGGAAGCGAGGGGGGGGGTGACAGCGAGACAGAGACGGAGAGCGGGAGCCAGAAGGGTGGGGCGCCCCCCCCCGGCGGTCCCACGTGGCAGCGCCCGGCGCCCCGACGGGGCGGGCAGCACCCCCCCCTTCCCCTCACGGCTGCGTCCCGTGTGGCCCCCCCGGCGCGGGGCCAGCGACATCCGGGCCCTCGGCTCGCCACCGCCGCCGAGCCGCCCGAGCCGCGGGCCAGCGCCGCCGGACGGGGCGGGCGGTGCCGCCGTGCCCGCCGCGGTGCTCTGTCCGTCGCCATCCGCCGCCGCTGCCCCCCTCGAGGTGCGCGGAGCTGCCCCGCCCCGCCCCGTCCCGTCCCGTCCCACGGCGGGGGCGATGCTCCCCTCGCTGCGCTGCCCGCGGATCCCTCCCTGCTGATTCGTTTTAGACAGTAAGTTCTGATTATTTATTTATTTATTTTCCGTTTTGTTTGCTGTTTTAAAATAATGCTCTGTTTCTTCCCTCCCGGAATTGCCGGGTGGGAGCCGCTGCCTTCACCGACGGGGGCGGACCGGGGGTTCCTCCATCCACCAGCCCCGCCAGGACCCTCCTGCGGGGGGAGGCGGTGGTGGCGGCCCCCCCTCCTCCATCTCCCCTCCCCTGCCGTCCCTCCCTCCCTCCGTCCCTCCCGGTGCCAGGGGACCGTGCCCGGTCCTCCCGCTGGGTGCCCGAGCTGCGGCAGCATCACGCAGAGGCAGCGCTGCTGTCACCGGCGCTCCCGGCTCCCAGGTCGGACATTCCCCCGTTCTTCTTCTCCAACGCTCGTTAGTTTTTATTGATCAATTGCTATTATTTTTTCCCGATTAATTACTATTAGTAATTTTTATTATTATCCCCTGGATCGTGGCAAAACTTTCGCCCGAGTTCCCGCTGCCCGCGGGTGCGGCCGGTGCGGTCCCGCTCCGCGAAGCGCTCCCTGACGTTTGGGATCAACTTGCGGGATCGGCTTTTCCTTGCCCTGAAGGACGGGATGCGCGGGGTGATCCCGAACCGTCCCGTCCCGTCCCATCCTTTCTCCCCTGCACCTCGCAGCGGGACAGGCACCCGACGGCTCGGGATCCCCCCATTGCTGGGAAGCCCTCTGTGCGTTTTTAGCCCGGTTTTTACCCTGCTGCTGCCCGTGCCTGTGAGAGCTGGGAGGCGGCTGTGGCTCCTGTCCAGGGTGACACCTCGGGCGAGGCGCTGTCCCCGCTGATGCTGGAGAGCCTCACGCTGTGTCACCGTGTCTCTTAGGTTTGCCCGGCGCGGGATCATCCCCCGGAGAGCCCCGCATCCCGGCGGCAGCACCGAGCCTCGGCGATGCGGTACGTCTGCTGCTGCGGGCAGGAGCGGCGCTTCCCGGGGTAGGGGGAGGCTCGTGTGCCCCGGGCTGTGGGATTCAGGGACAGGTGGGCTTGGAGGAGAGTGTCCCTGGGATGGGCACAGCCCGGCTGTGGGGAGTGTGGGGTGAGCATCCCGGGGAGGGGCATGGTGCGGGGTGAGCATCTCTGGGATGTGCTGAACCCAGAGTCGGGGAGTGTGGGGTGATCATTTCTGGGATATGCTCTGTGTGGGGTGATGATCCCTGGGATGTGTTCAGTGTGGGGTGGGGAGTGTGGGGTAATGATCCCTGGGATGTGCCTGGTGTGGGGTGACCATCCCTGGGATGTGCTCAGTCCCATTGTGGGGATTGTGGGGTGATAATTCTTGGGATGTGCTCAGTGTGGGGCGATGATCCCTGGGGTGTGCTTGGTGTGGGGTGATAATTTCTGGGATATGCTCAGTGTGGGGTGATGATCCCAGCTGGTGTGGGTGCTTTTCCAGCTCCCTTGCCATGGCAGCAGCCGTGGTATCCCCAAATGTCCGTGCTGTCCCCTGGCTGCTGTGCAGCAGGAGAGGGAGCTCACACCCCGTGGGCAAACAGGAGGGAACAGGGCTCCTGTATGGGGTGCTGGGAGCCCCCTGCCCGCTGAAGGAGGGGAACCCCCTTTCCTGTGAGCCCCCCTTTCTGCCAGCCCTCGCCGCAGCTCCGGCGCTGAATTTCCTCCGAGCCCTCCTGCCCATATTGTGCTATTGATTGCTGAGCAGAACTTCCTCCCGAAATCATTAAAGCTTAAAAAATTGATGGCACAATAGAGCCCTTTATTAGCCACATAACTTTTCTTGCTTTCTTCCTTTCTTCTTAAGGGTGTTTTTTTTTTTTTTTTAATCAACACAAAAGGGCAGAGCCTCAGCTCAGATTTGTGTCCTGTGTCCCTGTGAGAGCTGGGCAGTGTGCCCTCCTCCACCCCAGCTACCCATCAGCACAGCCGTGCCAGGCTATTTATTAGGAAAAATGGCAAAGATGGAATCGATGCATGCAGGTCTTTTTTTTTTTCTTTTCTTCTTTAATCCCAGCCTCCTCTCTTTGCAGCCTACAGATAGGTCTATTCATGCTCTTGTAAATAAAAATATTTGAGTGGGGACTGTAATATTTTATTCCCTGTCATGTCTATCCTTCGGTCTAATGACGGCTGAGTTCTTGCTTGGTATTAACTTACCATTTTAGTAACAGTTGAGTTTTCCTGAAGGAAATCCCTCTGGGCTGGCCATTACTGTGTCATTGTATAACACAGCAGAAAGATGGATTACCTGGATGGATCTCCTCCAGCGTGACTTCACCAAGTGACAGGCTTCAGCTAATTTATCCCTGCTCCCGTTGCAATTGTTGGGATGGGGTTTATAGCTTCTAGGAAATATTTGCAGAGTCTCCGGGTGTACAATTGTAAATACAGACACTGATTTGCCAGGTGGGACTGCTGGCAGCATCCTGCTTCATTGTGAAGCCCCAGCTCCTGGAGTCAAGTTAACCCCTATGAGTTCTCTCCATTAGTGGGGAAATAAAAAGTTTTTACTTTTTCTGATTATTCAGAGAGGTTTTAAGATGTGCTTGGGTGCGTCTGCATAGAGGCAAGAGAAAGAGGCAGGAAAAAAGTACATTTATATGTGTGAGTGTGTTCAGGTGTAAAATAAATCTCACGATTTCAAAGCCAATATAGCATTTTGTTGAAGGATCCCTCAGCAGTCCTGTGCTGGAGCAGGGATTGAAAGTCATGTAGAGGGGACACTGCCTGGCTGCGTGGCCTTGGGCCAGTCATTTATCTTCCCTGCTGCAGTGTCAGTGTCTCAGGAGCGTGGCTGCCTGTGCTGCCCCATTTTCTGCCAGCCCTGTCTCAGTGCTGCACACTGTCCCTCTCCTCCTCACCACAGCTTTCGTGAGGCACCCCATTACCTTTAATGCTCTGCATCAGGCTGGAGACCCCTGAGTGCCAAGTATTTCCCCCAAAATGCTTCCCTGCTAGGACAGAAGCAATGGGTGCATCCCTCCATGCTGCCAGCTTGTCAGAGAGAAATCAGATCTGTTCTGTGCAATGCCATCCGCCCTGTGTGCCCCCCACTTTGTCATCCCTGCAGAGTATGGCGTGCTGCTGCCGAAAATGATGGAGTTGCAGAGCAGGAATAGCTCAGAGGGGTTTGTGTTTGCAGATGACACTGAGCTGAGTGTGGCTGACGTGCCTGAGTGATGGGATGCCATCCACAGGGACCTGGAGAAGCTCGAGACGCGGGCCCAAGGGAGCCTCATGAGCAGGGCCATCTTCAACCATCCCAGGCTGCTCCCAGCCCCATCCAGCCTGGCCTTGGGCACTGCCAGGGATCCAGGGGCAGCCACAGCTGCTCTGGGCACCCTGGGCCAGGGCCTGCCCACCCTCCCAGCCAGCAATTCCTCATTCCCAATGGGCCAAAATCTGTCCCTGCCCTCTGGCCCTGGGAGCCATTGCCTGGCTGCTGTCCCTGCCTGCCTTGTCCCCAGGGGCTGTGCAGCTCTCCTGGAGCCCCTGCAGGCCCTGGCAGGGGCTCTGAGGTGTCCCTGGAGCTTCTCTGGTGCAGCTGAGCAGCCCCAGCTGTGCCAGGCTGGCTCCAGAGCAGAGGGGCTCCAGCCCTGGCAGCATCTCCGTGGCCTCCTCTGCACTGGCTCCAGCTCCTTCATACACTGAGGATTCCCAAGCTTGACTCTGGGTGGGGTCTCACCATAGAGGAGCAGATGCAATTAAAATTTGAAAATAAAAAGGTCTAAGAGTGCGTAGACTGGGGCTTGCAGTTATCAAAATCAGGTGCCTGAAGACAAATTTGGGATCCAAGCCTCTGTGAAACCCTTCTCCTCCCTGGCTTGCCTAGGGCACCCCTGTAGTCCCAGCCTCTGTCCCATTGCAGTGGCACATTCTCCTCAGCAGTGAGGACTTTCTGTTCTGTTCTCTTCTCTTCTCTTGCCACGCTCCAGAAGCTTATACAATTTTTTTGGCGCTTTTCCCTGAAGTCATTATTCTGGGTAACATGGCTTGTTTGTTTATGCTTTTTGGTTTTAATCATACTTCTTTTTTTTTTTTTATAATTTATTTATTGTGTCTGAAAAGCTTCAGGGCTTCCTTTCTACTCCCCCACTCCCAGATGGTCGCCTATTAAAAAAACAAGGAAATATTAGAATAAAAAAGGAAATAGTTTGGTTCTGTTATGAATGAAGTTTGCATTTTCCAGAGTGGTATGGGAGATAAAAAAGAAGGGCAGAGAAGGAAGTATCAGGTATGTTTGGAGGGAAAAGTGTGTCTTGCCCTGTATTTTAAGCTCTGCTGAGTCTGTGCCACTCTTTTTACAGCACTCCTATGAAAAGGGATCCAGGCCTTGCTTTGCCTTTTATCTCACCATGACCAGCTCAAAGAAACAACAGTCACTTTTCTCATTAATCTGTTTCATTTCATAAGATATTAGTTCTCCATTGCTGTCTCTGGAGGTGCCTTGCTTATTTTTGTAACCTGTTTGGTTGAAAAGTCTTTGCATTTGGGTTTTTTGGAGGAGCAAGAAGCAGGTGAGTGGGGAGTGGTGGTCCTTGTCAGGCTGCTGGCTCCTTCTCCAGCACCAAAGAGGGGATGCTCCAAGAACGGAGCTCAGAAGAAGGAACAAAAAGGGTGGAGTGGCACTGCCACCTTGTCCAGGTGGCAAGGACAGCCAGGAGCCAGCTCTGCTGCTGTTGCCGTCTGTGGTGCAATTCCTAGGGAGCAGCACTGGGATACTGGCAGACCTTCATGCCTGGGAGGTCCTGCCCACCCTGGTGACACTTTTTCAGCTTGGTGGCTGTCCACATGCAGGTGCCACATCTGACAGGGACACAGGAGGTGGCACAGTGACTGGCATGAGCTGGCCCACATCCCCAGAGGTGCTGCTGGACCACATCAGCCTGCTTCTGGACAAGGTGCTGGCTTCACCAGGGACACTGCAGGGCCACCACACCTTGCCAGACCAGAGCTGGGGTGTTGCAAATGCAGCTGCTGCACTGCTCCCCAGCAGCAGCAGGGCTTGCACGCTGCTTCAGGCTGCTTTTGGAGCAGAGGAGAGCTGTGGGCTGATAGCATCTCATCCTGCTGGTCCATACAAACCAGCACTGTGTGTTTGTTGCTCCTCCAGGAAAGCAGGTCTCCAGGGCAGCTAGGGAGGCTGTCACAGCTAGGACAAACCACATGGACAAGATGAGATGGTCTCAAGTTGCATGAGGGAGTTTAGATTCCATATTAGTGAAAATTTCTTCGTGGAAAGTTGGCAGATGTTGACAGGGTCTGCCCAGGGCAGTGATGGAGTCCCCATCCCTGGAAGGATTTAGAAGCCATGTGAATATGGGTGCTGACACAATGGGTTGGTATTGGGCTTGCCAGTGCTGGGGGAACGTTAGGACTCAATTTTAGGGAGCTTTTCCAGCCTTGAAAAAGGAATTCTGTGATTCTGGAACTGGCTTTGCAGAGGCCTGAGCTGCTGGCCTGTGGTTCCTCATGGTCTAGGTGTTTTGGTGGCACACACCCCTTCATTTGAAGGAGGACATGGTGGCCCCAAGTTGTACCATAGGTGGGGCGTATGTGCCTCTTCTGGTCAAACACTTAGACTGGTGCTCTGTGCATCAAAGCTCGGTTTGCCTTTGCTTTGCTGGGGTTTTCCTTGGGATCTGAGGACATTCTCTGCCTTTCCAACCATTCCCCACCAGCACCAGCCAGGATGCTTCCTGTTCTCCTGTGTGATCTGTGCAGCTGCTGTTGTCTCCTGCTGCTGCTGTCAGGCTGCATATTGATGGCACAGCCTCAGTCATGGTTGGCACCTGAATGAATTACAGCAATACAAATAAATAAGAGAAGAAATAGTATTTGTGAGAGCAATGGGTTGAAGATCTAACATTTATGCAGCACCATTCATCAGAAATGACACACAAATGCTCTGTAAACTCTCACATGCACATAAAATGCTGCACTCAGGCTTCAGGGTACTGTCACCTGTTTAATAACAAAGCTGCACCATGGTTCAGGACCCTAAATGCAAGATTACTTCTTCTGCTTGTAGCTCCAGGGAAAATTTGGGTCCACAGATAGTGTGAACCTTGTTGGAAACTATCGGACACCCCTACGGACATAACGTGGACATTTTATTTGGGTCTTTCAGTGGGTAAAATCAGCAGCTCTACAGCTTATCTGAAAGTTGTCGCCTTTGCCAGTCAAGAGAAATGGTCTCCTTTGGGTTGTGGGGTGTGTGATGGTCTAGAAAGTTGTAGAATGGTTTGGGCTGGAAGGGACCTTAAAGCTCATCCAGCCCCAGCCCTTGCCATGTGCAGGGACAGCTCCCACTGTCCCAGATTGCTCCAAGCCCCATCCAGCCTGGCCTGGGACACTGCCAGGGATCCAGGGGCAGCCACAGCTGCTCTGGGCACCCTGGGCCAGGGCCTGCCCACCCTCCCAGCCAGCAATTCCTCATTCCCAATGTGCCAAAATCTGTCCCTGCCCTCTGGCCCTGGGAGCCATTGCCTGGGTGCTGTCCCTGCCTGCCTTGTCCCCAGGGGCTGTGCAGCTCTCCTGGAACCCCTGCAGGCCCTGGCAGGGGCTCTGAGGTGTCCCTGGAGCTTCTCTGGTGCAGCTGAGCAGCCCCAGCTGTGCCAGGCTGGCTCCAGAGCAGAGGGGCTCCAGCCCTGGCAGCAGCTCCGTGGCCTCCTGTGGACTCATTCCAGCAGCTCCAGGTCCTTCCTGTGCTGGGGACCCCAGAGCTAGGGACAGCTCTGCAGGTGGGGTGTTCCCTGAGCAGAGTAGAAAAGGCAGAATTTTCTCCCGTGACCTGCCAATCAAGCCCTAAGTAGCCTTATGGGTTACTGATTGGCTGAGAGAAAACTGAAGAAAAGTGAAAAGTGAAGCCTCTCAACCTGCTGCTGCTGCTTTTTGCAGACATTCTGTCTAATGAGCACCATATCTACCAGTCTGCAGCTGGCCTTTGCCCTGTGGGACCTCTTGGACTCTATTCCTGGTGGCAGGAGCTTGTCCAGTGCTGTGGGAGCCCTCTCATTTCATCATGTTTAAGAGCACACATCAGTGGAGGAGGTTGGGAGGGAGGAGAAAAGTTTACTTTTTGCTCTCCCCCCGCCTTTTTTTTCCATTTTAATAAAGAAATTGTATTTTTACATATTTGCTTGCTCCAGCCTTCTCCTTTCTCCAGGCTTTGTCTAGCGTTAGACCTGAGGATTTGCATGCTCGATCCAGTCTGATGGCAGTAACCAAATCAGCATTAGCAAATGCAGGGACCTCAAGCTACCTGGCAGGAGATGAGCTCCATGACTGCCGCGGAGATGAGCCCTTCTGTAGAGCTGTTGTGCCTTGGCACAGGGGCACGAGTCAGGAGCCACTGGCAGGTTTGAAATATGGATCCCTCTGGGGCCTTTGTTTTTGGGTTGCCTTGCTCTGCGGTGAGCGTGCGATCAAAGGGACGCCGAGGAGAGGGTGGGCAGGAGCATGGTGACCTCTGCCAGCTCAGCAGGCTGGAGTCCAGGAGATGTGGGAGAACACGTTCGGGGTATTCACTGTCACTTCTGAGCATCTTGATTGTGAATCAAATGGGGGAGAGGAGAAGTGTGAGTGTTGGAAGTCACTGAGGTTACTCCACGGGGATTTGTGGCCAGTGCTGTTACTAGCCGGCCTGGCCTCTGTGAGCTGTCCTCTTCTTTGGATGTTTCCACTTTGGAGATTCTCTTTGGGGCTGGAATTCCGTACTGGGGACCTTGATCTTCTCTCCTGCCCAAAGGAGATCAAGCACTGTGATAATTTGGCCTGTCCTGCAGGGCCAGGAGTGGGGCTTTGATGGTCCTTGTGGGTCTTCCCAGGTCAGGGAATTCATTCTGTTCTTCTGTGGTGCAGGGCTGGTGCCCTGGATTAATTAAATTGATGTCTGATATGCAGTTGTTTGTTTTCCCCACCAGAAGATAAACACTTCTTGGGCAGGCAGATCAGAAGCACAGAGTTGCCATGTGAATTGTAAGCAGGACACAAGCAGCAGGGTTTCTTTTAACTGTTTCAAACTATTAGGCTGTAAAACGACTCCTTGCATAACATGTAATTAATACTGCACTGTGTTAATTTCCCGTGTTCAGATTTTAAGGTTAAAATGACCCAGGACAAACAGGCTTCACTAAACAGACATGGACAGGTAAATTAATGGCATCAGGTTAGAAATGACCCATTTTAGGGCTCCTCTTCAAAATATGAAAAAGAGTGTTAACTTAATTTTTTGTGATGCTGATGCAACTTGAGTATCCCATTTAAGCAGATTTGTCCGTACATGTATGTACATACTCCTGTAGCACGGTCTGTGTTATGTTTTGATGCCTTTTTTAAGGTCTTCTGTAGAATAATTTGGGTAGGCAGGATTCTCAAAGCTCATCCAGAACACCTTCCTCTATCCCAGGCTGCTCCAAGCCTTGTCCAGCCTGGCCTTGGAAACTTCCAGGGATTGGGCAGCCACAGCTTCTCTGGGAAACCTGTGCCAGGGCCTCTCCACCCTCTCAGGAAAGGATTTCTTTGTAACATCTAATCTAAATTTAAAACTCTGACTTTAAAACCTATCACTACATGCCCATGTGAAAAGTCCCTTTCCATCTTTTTTATAAGCTCCCTTTAAATATTGAAAGGAACATATCTGTGGGTCTTCAGGAGGAACAGAGAAGCAGATCACTTTACCTCCTCTCAAATAGTCTAAAAATGGGGTGCTATGTGTAGCACAGCTGAAAGTAGTGATTTTTTTTTTGGGTCACCTCAACTGGGAGCCTGGTATGCTTGAAAACTATAAAATAAAAAGAAATAAAAAGTTCTCCAAATTTTCCACGACTGCAGTTCCCTCATGTCATTTTCACATGTTGCAACAATTTGTACTTTAAAGGCACCATTTTAGTGAAGCTTAATATTGCCTCTCCTTCGTTTTAGACTTGCATAGTTGTGCAAGAGATAATTGCCTGTTTGGGAGACAAAAAAATCTAATTTTGCCTCAGGCCCTGTACTTTTTCGTAACAAAGTTGGTCCTTATTGGGAAGCAGCTTGCAAGTGGTGAGAGTGTGGATGAGTCTGGAGGGGCACAAATGGGTGGATGAGCTGCAGGTGTGGTTTAAAAAAAAACCAAAAAAAAACCAACCAAACCCCAACCCACAAACCATTTTTTTCTGTCACACTGAATACTGGTGAACACCTTTTCCTTTCACCCTCTGCCTCATCTGATGCTGGGGAGCTGCTGGGAATGGGGACATCTTTGGGAGTTTTGGCAGCCACCCTGGGGGTTTTGGCGTGGGCTGTGTCCCCTTGGTGTATTTGCAGTTCTGTGTTTCCATCTCTTTTGCTCTTACACCATTTTTATTGGTACTGGGGGGGTGTTTTAAAGTGGTTTCCAGCATGCAGACGTGCAGACACTGCACCCTGAGGCTGGCGGCTCCTTTCAGTGCTTCCCCAGGGCTCCCCACTCTGCACTGGCTCCGGGGCTGGTGGTGCCTGGGCTGACTAAGGAGTGTCTGGTGAGTCATGTCCTGGGGACACCCAGGTGATTGAGGTGACCCAGAGGGGTAAATCTTCCTTCCTACTGCCGTGCTTCATGCTCAGGAATGGTCGCCCATCTCCAGTGTCTCCATCACTCAGTCCTTGTGCTGTGGGTTCTCCCCAGGGTCCATCACCAGGATGATCCCTTCCCCACCTTCCCCTGGGCTCTCCTCCTCCCTCCCCAGAGGCTGAGCTCTCTGTGCAGCCCCGTCCAGGTCAGGTCCTTCATCAGCTGAGCAGGGGGAGGCTCTGCTGCCGGCATGGCCTCCACACCGATTGGTTATCAATAGTGATTAATTAAGGATGTAACAAGGTCGTGTATCTGCATGGAGCAGCTTTTCTCTGTGGATGAGGGATGGGTGCTGATGAGGAGATTGTGATAGGTGGCTGTGCTGGTGCTGCCCCTGGATGTGTTTTCAACAGGGACTGTGGTCAGGTTTTGTCACATATTTTTTAAAAAATCTCCTTGCCCTGGATTCTTCTCCTGAGAAACTGAGAAGCCTCAGAGAAGAAGGAAAACAATATGATCTCATTCACTTCTCCTGTGTTTTGCTCCTTTGGAATGTGGTTTGAAAATTGTTTTTCCAACAGGTGGTTGTTTCATGGGTTTCATGTGAATTGCTTTAACTTAATAACCAATCACAGTCCAGCTATATGAGGACTCTGAAAAGAGTCTTGAGTTTTTGATTATTATCTTTTTAGCCTTCTCTAAGTATCCTTTCTCTATTCTTTAGTATAGTTTTAGCATAGCATAATACGATACGAACATAATGTAATATATATAATATAATATAATATAATATAATATAATATAATATAATATAATATAATATAATATAATATAATATAATATAATATAATATAATATAATATAATATAATATAATATAATATAATATAATATAATATAATATAATATAATATAATAATCCTTCTAAAATGTGGAGTCAGATTCATCTTTCCTTCCCACAATGGGGGACCCCAAAAATACCACAAGGTTTTGCTCTTCCTTGGAGCTGAAGGTGCTCAAGGTGAGTCTTCATGGAGGGCAAAAGGAAAAGAGAGCCCTCCTCATCCCAGACTGGGCACTGCAGAGCCCCATGTGTGAGGTTTGCCCTCCCTGTTCAAGCCCTTCTTTATTCAAGATTGGATCCATGTAGAGGTGGCAATCTTCAGTCTTTTCTTAGGTTGTTCCTCACCCAGGGGTGACCTTGTGGTGGTGCAATGTCAGCTGAGACACCTGCACCATTTCTGACCCTCCTCTGCCTCTGGTTTTTGTTTGCAGAAGGGCTGTAGCTCACTGGGGCTCACTCACACTTGAGAAGGCACTGAAATTCCCAAGCCATGTGCTTGACCCCTGCCCGTCCTCCTCTTTGCTGGTGGCTGTGCTGGGATTGCACATCAACCCTACAAAAATTAACTGAATGGGAAAAAGCCAGACTATTTCCATCAACCAACTCACTGTACAGCTTTGCAAGGCCCACTGTCCTCCACCTGATACTAAACTGAGGATGGGGTGAAGAGCTGGTTTTTTTGTTGTTGTTTTGACTTTAAAGCTTGGAAAATGTTGGTTAAAAGAGATATAAAAGGGGAAGCACTGAATTTTCCTTAAGAAGGAAAAAACTCTGGCATGCGGAAGAAGAAAAGTATGCCCTGGATATGTCTGCTGCAATAGCTAATTTTCGGGTCTTTTTGTTGTTTACAGCTTCTAGCACTGAGGGCCCCAGCCAGGTGTGGCATGGACAGATGGCTTTGTAGCTCCTGTAGTCAGAGGAGTCCTGGTGTCTGCAAGAGTGCGAGCTGGGCTGAAGGGCTGCTGTCATGATTTATACCTGCTGAAGGTGGAGGGCAGGCAGGGATGCCTTCCACTGTCCCAGGGTGCTCCAAGCCCCATCCAGCCTGGCCTTGGACATTGCCAGGGATCCAGGGGCAGCCACAGCTGCCAGGACCTGCCCACCCTCACAGGGAGGAATTTCTTCCTGGTATTGACCTTTAGAAGTGCTCATGTGATGCAGGGGGAGAACTTGTGGACAGTTGTTGGGGTTCTTCTGTTTTTTTCTTTTTTTTTTTACTGAAATGCACCATCAGTATGGATATGTACATTGGAGATTTTTGTCCCTTTCAGGGTGGGCTTCTTCATTTTTCTGAAAATAGATTTATGCCTTGCTTGTTTTCATTATGCTTGAAGTGAGGAGTGAGAGGTGGCCCAGATACAGAGAGAGTTTTGGCTGAGTAATAAAGTGTCAGTTCTGGTCCTTTTGCAAGGGAAGACACAATAGGTGAGATACCAAAACACTGGGAAAAAGTGAAGAGATTGAAAAAAACCCCATGTGATATGGTGGGGTGAAGCTTCAGAAGTCGTTAGGGCATTTGGGAGATGGTTCACAAGTTAAAGGTGAAGGACTCTAGGACAAGTCTCAGTTGTGTGGAGGGAGGAGACAAGCCCTTGGGGACAGGATTATCCCAGTGATGGACTGGGGAAATCCCACAGCTGTTGTGAAGGAGAGACCACTGATATGGGAGCAAGAGAGATGAGAGTGGAGGGGTTGGAAAACACACAACTTTTGAGCTTAACCTTGGAAAAACGAGGCCAAAAAGTTTCTGAGTCTTCATTTTTCCAGAGAGTGCAGCCAGGACTCTGCTGGAGCCACAGCCCTTTGGGAGACAGGGTTTGGGAAGGCCACCAGTGTGGCCACCACAGCTGGGTGACACCTTGCCCACAGGCAGGGCTGGGGATGCTGCCTGTCCCCCCCCGCCCACAGCATTTCCCTGGCAGCTGCGGTGGGAGCAGCAGGGCAGGGGCTGTTCCTGCACCTGGGCTCTGCAGCCCAGCCAGACCCAGCAATGTGCGGCCTTGTGGCCGTGATTCCTAATTAAAAAGCAGGGAGAAACCTGAGGAGCAGGAGAGGATAAGCCTGATGCTAAAGCAAACCAGATGCTGCTCAGATCACGATGCCCCGCGGTCCACTGGAGCGAGGATGCGGAGGCAGTCACCTGTAGCCTGCTTGGGGGTGGCAGGGGGGCGAGGGGAGGGAGAGCACAAGGCAGAATAATCCCTTTTTGGTTTTTCTTTTTCCTCTGGAGCGTTTTGGTCTCGCTCCTGGACAAAAGCAGGATAGTGTGGTGTGTCATTTCCTCCCCGGCAGCCATTCAGCCTGGCACCATGTGGGCTCTGCCACCCCCTCCCCTGCCCCGGGCACAGATTGCTCCTTGTTCCAGTTGTCTGTACCACCCAGGGCTTCCTTTCCAAGTTTTCTCACACCCTTTTATAGCTGCGCAGAAGAAAGCTTTAGAGCCACACAAAGGAGGAACGGAGCAGGCAGGAGGGATATCTTTAAAAACCAGGCGTGTTTCTCTGCAGAGCCATGGTGGTGGGGAAAAGCTGAGTGAGCTCTGGCGATGCCCAGCACAGGTTCAGCCCTTGTCTCATAGCCAGGGGAGCAGCTGGCCATGTGTGCTCTGTATCCCTGACTCTTTAAATGTGAAGTCAGCTCTTCATATCCCATTTTTTTTTTTGTTTTCAGATGCCAGTGCAGGCACAGTGACAGGCTGGGAGGATCAGGTACTGAGCAGGGTGAATCTGAGCTGGGGAGCACTGGATGCCCTTGCTGAAGACCTGGTTGGCTGCAGTGGCCCCGATGCTCTTGGTGAAGGCATCAGCTACAACTGTGTATTGTTCATTTTGGGGATGAGGGAACAGACCAGCTTCCCTGTTCCTTGTGCACAGAAAGAGCATTAGACTGTCCTGTTTTCTGTTTCTCGTGTTTCTCTTGATCAGCAGCTCATTTCACCAAGGACCTGCCCCAGAGGCAGGACCTTTCGCCCTCACCAGTTTGCTTAGGTGGCAATCAAACAAATGACCCTCAGGCAAGCAGCAATTCATTACAGCCCTCATTTAGCATGCAATAAAATGTGCCGTATACCTTGTCTTCTGATCAATAAGTTGTATATTATACACGAGTCAATGTGTTTACATCACAAGGAGGCCTCTCACTGCCTCCTTTCTGCTGGGCTCTCTTGGCCTGGGATGATGGATCGACGCTGGGATGATGGGGAGGGATATTGTTAAACAGTAATTGGTTACTGAATTATTTAGCTGCACAATCCCTGTAGCAGCAACACCGCCATTCAGAGCTTAACTTGCAACTGTCTCAGCTGAGGATCAAATACAGGGCCCTGCAAGCTCGGTGGAGCCGAGGCAGAATAATTCTGTAACACTGTGCTTTAAAAAAAGAGGTTTACAGTTTTTTGGTGATGATAGCCTTATGCAGTGGGAAGTGTATGCTGATTGCTTACAGGCTGCAGCCTTTTAATTTGTAAGTTGGAAATTTCTGCTGCTTTGATATGGAGAAATTGATGTTGACCCATTGCAGGTTCCCCAAATTAAAGGTGTGCATCTCCCTGCGCCCTCTGACTCCTGTGGTGTTAGCTAGAGGTGCAGCTGACTTGTATGTTTTAGGTTCCTGCCCTGGCTCCCTGCAAGAAATGGGCTGATTCACAAAGCAACCTGACTCAGCAGGCAGGGAACCCAACCCAAATCAAATGCTGTTCTCCTCAAAACCTTACTGCAGGGGTGTGAACACCACCAGACCCATTCCACACCTGGTTCCACAGCGGTGATGCTCTCCTTGCACTAACTGGCATCAGAACCTCACCACACGTGGTTTCCTCCTGGATTTTCAGGTTGGCACTTGCTGAAAGTCCACTACCTACCTCTGAGATGCGCTGAGAAAATCTTCCAGCAGATTCTGCTCCAGCACAGAACCTGCTCTTGGTTTGTGTTTCCCTACATATTGCAGGCAGAAGAGCCAGGGAGGAGGCACTGCACACTGACCCCTCTTTGTACCAAGTCCCCTGTGAGTGCAGCCCTGCTTTTGAAGCTGTTCTATTTCCTCCCCTGTCAGGCTTCCTTTTGTCCCTTTGGTGCCTGTGGGTGCAGGGGTATGTAAGAGTGATTTGGTGACTCTTCAGGATTTGGTTGGAATTGGCCAGAGATCTGGTGGTTTAAACTTATTTCTTCCTTGTAGGTGCTGCCTGTGCTCACAGTGTGGATGGCAAGACCCTGGTTTGATGCTCTTCTCTTTTAGCTAGAAGCCCAAAGCTTTTATTTTGCTCCTGTGGGTGGATGATGGGCTGGGAGGGTGGGGAGGAAGGAGGTACAGGGTGTTTGCAGGGGGTTGTCCTCAAGGTGGTTATCCCAACAGTGCCTGGTGTTTGCCATGGATGGGCTGTTCCCTCACTGCTTTGTTTGAGTTAATTTGGCACTGAGGAATGGGAGGTTCCCCTGGTTTAGGAGTGAGGAATGTCACCCATGGCACACCCCAGAACAGAGGAGGGTCCTCCCTGAGCATCACCAGGGACCTGCAGCTAAAACTTTTCCATCCATCACATAGGCAAGGCCAACAGTGGATGCTCTGTTCACTTTCCCAAGCACAATTTGGTTATTGCTGTTAATTCTACTAACTTGCTCCAGTGCCTGGCATATCCAGCACTGGGACAGGGCTCTGCTTTGCTGCATAGGGCATAAAAATTCTGCTCAAAAGTCCCAAATGCCCTTGTCCAATCCCACAGTGGGAGGCTTGATGCTCGTCAGTCCAGCCCAGCTTTGTTTTTCCTCCCCTTCTTGCAATTCTTGTAACTCTGTGTAACCAAGAGCAGGATCCAGCCCTGTGATTCAGACCTTCCCAAAGACACATCTTGGGGCAGATTAATCTCCCTAATGGAAGTTGGGCTAGAGACAGCTGTGACTTCCAAACTCTGGTCCCAAATAAACCAGGGAGATCTGAGAAGCTTGTAACTTTCTGAGCAAGTGATGTATAAAGCTAAATAGTTACAATTAACTTCAAAGCATTTAATAGTCCAAGCAATGAAAAAAAAAAAAAAGAAGAAAATATTCATTCCTAGGTTTGTGTTGAAAATGAGTTGACTTTTGTGTCACATTAGCTGTGCCTTTAATATAAAGGAGATTTTTAAAAATTCTGAATTGTAATGGGTAACTGATAATGAAGTTCTCCCTTTCCTTGGAGTGGTGTGGTTCTGTCACTGGAGGGAGCTGCCTGAAGCTGGTATGTTAGGAAACAGGGTTATTGTTGTGTAAATCAGTGTGAGGTCACTTAATTAAACAGAGCCAGGGCTCTGTGGGTGTCTGGAGACCTCAGTGGAGTGGTGGCTGAGGCAGAGGGGGTGGCAGGGCTGGTGCAGGGGATGGGGACAGAGCCTTTGGCACAGTCCCTAGAGACCTGTACATGATCTGCCGTGGATGGATGGATGGATGGATGGATGGATGGATGGATGGATGGATGGATGGAGAGCGTGGGAAGACCACAGGGAGCTTTAAACTTTGCCTGCCTCCCCGTGTGGGTTTTTTGGGGTGCTGCCTGGCCCCTGTGCATGCACCCCAAGCCTGGAGGATCTGTCTGGTGCTTCCCAGGCCCCCTCCAGAGCCCGGGCTGTGCAGCCCCACTGTCTCCTTCCTGCACGGAAATGCCGGGTGAGTTTCTTCCGAAACAAACTCCACGTTGGCAAGGCAGCCCCGTCTCTGTTTCGTGCGTCCTTGCCTTCAGTGTGGGGCTGGAACTTGCATCCCAGGAAAATAATAATACACGTCCAGGAGGCCAAGACAAACACTGTCTGCCTGCTTTTTTTACAACCTCTTGTTGCTCCTCCCAGCCATCACCACTATTCCCTTAATAAGGCACTTTTTGATCTCCAGAGGGAACTTCCTCACTTCTCAGGGTTAAAACCAAGGTGGTTGGCAAAGGGGAGGCCTGGAGAAACAGGGGACTCCTGCTCCCTGCAGCTCCTTGCAAGGCAATGTTTTGATTTAGAAGCTCATTCTGGCTCAGAACTGGGGATGATCAAGTTTTTTACCTGCCAGAGGGCAGAGTTAGGTGGAATATTGAGAAGAAATTCTTCTTTGGGTGGTGAGGCCCTGGCACAGGTTTCCCAGAGAAGCTGTGGTTGCTCCTGGGTCCCTGGAAGTGTCCAAGGCCAGGCTGGATGAAGCTTGGGGCAGCCCAGGATAGTGGAAGGTGTCCCTGCTGATGGCTGAGGTGATGTGTAAGGTTCCTTCCAACCCAAACCGTGCTGTGGTCCCGTGGAAAGGACTGTTATGTTTGAGTGGAAGTGCAGACAGTGAATTTTGATGAGAGGTGAGATGCTCCAGGTGCCAGCCGTCTCCCCCAGGACTAACCCAGCAGCAAGTCTCATCCTGGTGACTTCAGGCACAGATGGTGGCCCCAAAACCCCCAGGGCCCCCAGGAATGTTGGGTAGATGCAAATGATTCAGCCCAAATCTTGGCACTGCAGCATCAACATTCTGCTTAAAGCTCCAACTTCTGGTGTTGGACGATGGAGTGGGCTGTCCACTCTGGTCAGTGGACTGAAGGGGGGAGCAGAATGAACTTCTGTCTTCATGGTTTCGAGTAGAAGCTCAGAATCCTGTCTGCCATTCAGACTTAGAGGCAAAGAAGTAATTTGTTTAAGCCATGGGAATTTTTTTCGTTTGGAAACTGCCAGGGGGGTTTTGAACCTCCAGGGTTTGCAGTTCCAAGTGTGACAATTAAAAGTTTGGGGGTATTTAGTGAACTCTGCATAGCTGTTTTTCCTCTTTCAGAGCTCCATCATACCTTCTAATTAATTCCCTTTAATTGCTTTTAATTTCCTTTCCTCCTTATTTCTCCTTCTGTATAACTAGTGCTGTCATCCTTTTAGTTTGCCTTTCATGTTGGAGACTCTCCATTTGATTTCGTTTCATCCACATTGTGTCTTGCAGCTATTTCATTCCTGGAAAGCTCCAGCTCCAGAGATAAAATCTAAGTGGATTCAGAGAACCTGAAAGGATCGCATGCTTCATGGCTTTCCCCTCAGTAATGTGGGAGATAAACAGGATGTAATAAAGGATCTGTCCCTCCTTGGAAAAGGGCCATTTCCCGTCACCTGTATTTTTGTGGCACCGTCATGCCAGGGATGCTCTTAGTCACCAGTGACAAGATAAAGAGGCTGCTGGTCCCTGCTGCTGGCGGGTGTCTGAGGCTGGAACGGGCCCTGGGATGACACACTGTCTCTTGATTTACCACCTCTGCTCTCTATCCAGCAGCATTCCCACCGCTGGGACGTGGCCTGGCAGCCCTGGTCCCTGCCCGGATGGAGGGGACATGGGGAGGGTGGCAGCGTGCTAGTTTTGGCCAGATAAGGTCAAGTTATTAAAATCTTGACATTTATCTTTGAGAGCTTTTGGTTTTAATGTGCACCAAGGGCGCTGTGTGTTTTGACTGAAGTGCTTTCCAGCCCAGTCAAAAATAAAAAATAGAAGTGAGGAAAACCTTTTCTGTACACTCAGGAGAGTCCTGAGGGGTTGGATGTATAGGTGGCTATCAGCAGAGCTCCATGTAATTTGGTCAATGTTCACCATCTGAAGAGCTCCATGGAAGCTGGTCAATATTCACCTTTTGAGGAGCTGGCTGCTGGGTGGGGATCAAAGTTTTTCTTGAATGGGAATCAAATTGCTTTGTCTAATCTAGCATTTTTTTTTCCTGCTGCTTCTCCATTCATAATGGTATTTTAACACTGCCTGCCTTGATGTTTTTCACCCAATAGAGCTAAGTGGGGGTTTCCTCTCTTTCTTTTCCTTGGAAAAAATGACCAGCAGCATCTAGTTCTGTCTGGAGTTGGCCCAGTTGCCTGCTTTATGTTGTAATGCTGGCAAAACCCTGGAGGAGTTAGCACTGGGATCACGAGGAATGTGGCTGGAACTGTCAGCTGGGGACTTTGGTGGTGGGGAAAGTTCCAGTTCTCTGGCTGGGGAGTAGAAGGTAGCATGGACCACCAAGGGCTGTCTCAGCTGCTGTGAGCTGGGGGCATGCACCTCTGCTAAGGCTGGGTTGTGGGGCAGTTCTTCAGAGCCTGGTGAAGAAACCTTGGGCTAATCAGGCTGCTGGAAGGAAGGAAACAGCTCAATTTGTGTGGAAATTGATAGTGGAGGAAGCTGTGGGAGGAACGTGATCCCAGGACTTTGAGGTGCCAAGAAGAGCAGAGCTGGAGACAAACAACTTCTGCCACCAAAAAGACTGACTCACGCTGCCTTGGAAGTTTGTAATGGATTATTGGTGTTATTTTACTGGCAGTGTGGATGGCAGTGGAAGCAGCTGAGCCTTGGAGGGTCCCCAGGCAGCCCCCCCTGAGTCAGTAGCCTGTCATGGTGAGTGGGTGCAGCAGAAGGGGTGGGAGGTACTCAGGGCTGGTCAGTGAGCTGTAGGGTCTCTTTTTCAGATTCTAGCAGCCTGAAGTCCCCTTTTAGGAGGACACAGGACTAATGAGGTTTTAGTGAAGTATCCCTTTCTGATAGGGAAGAGCTCCCACGGCTCTCTGCTCTGTCCAGGGGGGACCAAGCTGTGGGCAGAGCTGGTGGCCTCCAGGTTAGCCCTGGGGCTGTCCCCGCTGTCTGGGATCCTGGGACTGGAGTGGCTCTGGGCCAGGCAGTCACCAGGATGTTCTATTTTGCAATAAACTGATCTGAGCACTTTGTGCCTTTGCATTTGAGTGTGAATCATCCTGGTGGGAACTGAGAGTGAGCAATCTCTGGAAATGGCAGTGGGGCAGGTTGCTGGCAGCCCCGGGCTGGGTGGCAGCTATGGGGGAGCCTCCTTGTCCCCATCCTGTCTGGGCATGTCCTTGTGCCTGAATCTGGGCATGAGGGACAGCAGCTGCATGCAGACTTGACCCCTGGTCCTAAGAGCAGCATCTTCTCAGATCCTTGGTGGAATTAGGGAATGATGGAATAGGGTTGGAAGATCATCTTCTCCAACCCACTGCAATGAGGAGAGATGTCTTGAAATAGACCAGGTTGCTCAGAGCTCCACCCAGCCTGACCTTGAACACTTCCAGGGATGGAGCAGCTGCAACTTCTCTGGGCAGCCTGTGCCAGAGCCTCACCATCCTCAGTGTAAAAATTCAATCCTTCTGCCTAGTTGAAACCTACCTTCTCTAAATTTAATATCATCATTGCCATAGGCCCTGCTAAGAGGTTTGTCCCCATCTTTTTTATAAACCTCTTTTAGCTACTGGCAGGTGCTCTAAGAGAGAAAAAGGCTCTCTCTTCTCCAGGTGAACACCCCCAGCCTGGCTCCAGAGCAGAGGGGCTCCAGCCCTTGGAGCATCTCTGTGGCTTCTTCCAGCAGGTCCATGCATCAGGAGTTGTAGGTCCTTCTCCAGGCTGTGATGAGGAGATGCATGAAAATGCTCTTTGGCATAAAAAGCCACCGCAAAAAAAAAGTTTTGGGGAGCCAGCCTTGGGCTACTGCCCCGCCCTGGGAGCTTGGCAGACCCTGCATCCCCCCGAGCCAGACAGGATGCTTTATTTCCTCGGCAGCCGGGCTCCCGGCCGAGCATCCCTCGGCACTGTGCTCCCGACTCTTCCTGCTCCCATCTTAATAACCATAAAGATCGGGGTTGCCAAGGTCTTCCCGTTGCTATAGTGAGATTAGATAGGGCAAAGTGCTGCATTCCCTCTGCTGAGGGGAGAAATCACTCCCATCCCTTCCCTGGGCTTCACCAGCCAGGTTTTTTTCCCATCCACCAGCAGCCACTAATTGCACCTGAAAGACACGCCACGTATTTCACTGCAATTAATACTTCATAGCTTAAAAAAAAAAAAAAAAGAAAAAAAGGGGAGAATTAAAAAAAATAAAAATTTAATTATCGAGGCATTTTCTCCTGGAACCAACTTAAAGAGACTCCCCGTCTGGAACGAGTTTGCAGCGCTAAACTGTGAAGTTAAAATATTTATCTTCATAAACACGTCACTCGAGCCGTGCTACTCCTCGCAGGGTCATTAGCAAGAGGCACGTTAGTCCAATCAGGAGGTGCCTGGGAGACAGAGATTTGCCTTTTGCTTCTGGGCGGGGTTAGGAGATGATTTATTAAACGAATTTGAGAGCTGTGAGTCTGGCCAGACCTCTGAGTCAAACCGCTGTAGGGAAAAAAAGGGAAAAAATCCCACCAGCTGGAGGTTCTGCAGGCAGGAGATGGGGTGCAGTCATTTCGGTACTGTTGGTTTGCTGATGTGGAGGTGTTCTCCCCAAAAACTCCTGAGGACGTACAGCAACTGATCCAGGGAGCCGTCATATCGCAGGAGGTATCTTGCATCCTAATTTTCTTAGGTTTAATTTTAGTTTTCTCAGGTTTTATTTTCACTTTCTCAGTTTTTGCTTTAATTTCCTTGGTGCACCTGTGGGGCTCGGGTGGGTTTGTGTAAGAATTCAGGTGATGTTTCCCCGAGTGCAGGAGCACGCAGCTTAGGGCATGGCATGTTGTCACGCCCCTCCACCTGCTCCTTTTGGTTTAAAATGTTGATTTTGAGGCCATAAAGTTTAACCCCTATAACCCAGTACCAGACATGCTCTGGAGAGTGATGCCTGTGATCTGCTCAGTGTGTGGGGAGGGAGGGGATGGAGGGTTTACATAATAGTGTGTTTTTTGGGCTTGAAGTTGTATTTTGTGCGTGTTGGGTGCTAGCATGCCAGGACACGGAGTGGGGTGAAGGACATAGGTCTTTTGGAGGTGTGGTGCACTTCCCAAAACTATTTTGTTTCCTGGGGAGCCAGAGGTATTTGTTTGTGTCTATGAACCTCTCTGCTCCTGAGAGTCGGGAGGAACATGCAAAGAAAGAGGTCTTGGTGGCCCCATATCCTGGAAGAAGGTCCTTGGCTGGTGACAGTGGCAGAGCCTGGTAAAGATTATTCAAGCTGTGGATCTGTCACTGGGTTTTCCCCCTCTGAAATCCCCTTTCAACTCCTTGGGTCCCCTTCAATTTGTTTCTACAAACCACACAGGCAATGTCACAGGATCTGACCAAGATTGTTTTAGGGTCTTGCACCCCAGCTGATGCATGGGGCTCACCCACCCCTTGCTGCAGCTTGGATAGGGGGAGAGGGGTCGAAGAAGTGTGTGATACCTGCCAGGTAGCACAAGTTCAGACCAGAGAAAGGCAAAGAGAAGGATGCTGTTGGTGGTGTGGGAAGGCTCTTGTGTCTCGTCCTCTGAGCAGAGAGATGCAGCTTGAGCAAGGGCAGAGATACATCAGTCTTCCTTCCCAACAGCAAACCTTGACTTGGAGTGAAATTTTTGGAACCAGATCTCCTGAGCAGCACTTGGAGCTGTCTTCACAAAGAGGACTGTTGCTAGAGACCCTGTTTTCTGCAGGAAATCAGTTCTTGCAGGCATTTTCAGTAGGTCCCAGTTTGTGCCCTCCTCTCTCCCACTTGCTGTCTGCCGACCTTCCCTGCATGTGCTGAGCCTCACAGCCTGAGGTGTCTGTCAGGTGGGCTTTCCCTTTCTTTGCTGGCAGGTTTGCAGTAGCAAACATCACTTGATGTTGGCTGTCTGGTCTGCTCTGCTTCAGCAACCGCAAATCTTGATTCTTTCCTTGCTCCCACCTCTGGTCCTGGCTCGCGATTGGGCTGGGGAGCACCCAGTGCTGTCCAGGTGCTCTATTCACGTGGGTTTTTTTGGTAGGTCTGTCATGATTTCACTTGGTCCTCTTCCAGCAGTGATGGCACGGGGTGTGCTCAGCACTGATCACTTGAAGGAGGTGTATTTAAAGGTGACACCCTGGTGGTAAATGAAAGGCTGATAATTCTGTGATCGGGCAGAGCCCTCCTGCCAGACAAACCCAGATTTTTTAGCTGCAGCAGGAAGGACCTAACCACCATTCTGGGGAGTTTTATTGGCTGCCGTTTTCCAGCAGAAGGTTCCTGCTGCTTGCAGCTGCCACATCCTTGGCTTACAGGAACCTTTTGAAGGAGCTTCTCCTTCACCGTGGTGGGGCCAAATTTGGCATTGTAGCTGGTGTCCCAGGCAGGTGGACCTGGATGATTTCTGGGCTCAGTCCTGTGCCTTTTTGATAAAAAACAGAGGAGTGAATCTCTGGTAAGTGCTCCCAGTTTGGTTTCTGTGCCAGTGGAGTTGTGACTCTGCATGGGGAAGGGACCTGGTAGAACCTTGGCCCTGGAATGAAACCCACCTGTAGGTGTCCAGGTGAGGAAGGCTCTTTCTGGAAAGCCACATGAGCTGAACGGCTTGGTTGCCCTTGGTGGAGTGAGTTTATTACAGTTTTGGGGAGAAGAGTGTTTTGGGACTGTGTAGAACTTGCTATAAGATGCCCTAGGGGTTCTCAGGGATGTCTAAAACTGACTGGGATTTTTAGGGAAGGGCCAAGAGTACAGGAAATGAGGGATCAGAGGGCTGGGGAAGAACACATGAGGGAAAATAAAGGGAAAAGCAGAATAAAACCAGCTTCCCTTCATGTGGGGATAAGAATGGGGATGTCACAACTGGGGTGAGGGATGGAACTTGATGTCTAGGGGTGTGTTCTGGATGGTGGATGGCATGAGGGTGTCTGGGCTGATGATGATGATGAAGTTGATGGTGGATTGGTAGGGGGAATGGAAAGAAAAGTATCTGCAACAGCCTGTAAGGGAGCAATTCCACAGAGTGCTGTGAAACTACCAGGGACTTTGAGTGTGGGATGTGTCATGGAAAAGTGAGTGTTGCTTACAGCTGATAAACTAATCAACTGGCTTTTTCCATACTCTGTGAGAGAGGGGGTGATGTGTTTAAACAGCATGCTCAGCCCTCACCCAGCCCGAGGAGCAGCAGATGCCCACGAGCAGGTAGGTACCAGCCACAGTGAAATCATCCTTGTGTGACTGCTGCATGGGGAAAAATCTGGGAGCAGAGAGGGGAGGTGAGCCTTTTGGGTGTTAGAGGGCACTTGGAGCTGTTCTGTGGGTTTTGGGGTGTCCTGTTCTCCAGCGCTGTGGCTGGTGCTGCCAGCTGTGGTGCTCATCTCCCGCTCCCTGAGCCGTGCCAGAGGACATGCATTATGCATGGCCACTCAAACTCTCACCCTGTTGCTTCTGATTACAGGGAAATTACGGGTTACTGGGCCAGACTGTGCAGCCAGTGACGTCTGTGGGGCTTTGATGCCCCGAGCAGAATTCGGTCAATGATGCATTGCTAAGTGCAGGTGCTCAGCAGCAGCCTGACCTCAGCCCTGGGGCTCTTCATTATCCCAAGCCTGGATTTCACAGGGAATTTGCAAGCTCTGAGACTTGCCTCAAATAGTTTGTGTGATTTTTTTATTTTTATTTTATATTTTTTTACAGTCTTGCAAAGCTTTGGCAAAGCATCTGGGTGCTGTTTCCTGTGACTCAGAGGGTAAATAGCAGTTGCTGTGCTCACCTGGTTTGCTTGCTAAAAATGAACGGGGAGCAGTTCAGGGGCTTGTTTCCTTCTTGTTTCCTTCTATTTCAGGCAAGTTCATCTCTGATTATGGGCTGTCAAACCTCAGAAATTCCTAGCCGCCTGTCCACTCTCTAATTTTTTATTTTATTTTAAATGAAACAGAAAAGGAACATAGCCCTCTTTCAGTGGAAAGTCATAAATACTCCTAGGAGCAGGTGGATTTTTCAGGGCCCTTGGTGTGCAGCAGATGAGGGTGCGTGCCTGGGTAGAGCTGCAAGCATGGAGAGCAGCCCAATTTTTTAACAGTGGACAGTGAGTACCAAGAATCTTTATCACAAGCACATCAAAATATTTACGTCCAGCTCCACATATTTCCCTTGGGCCGTTTGTTGTGACATGTTATACTGGGAATGTCGTGAAGAGGAGGGCTGTCTTTCTCTGCTACTTTTAAGACCTACCAAACTGTAATTACAGTCATTATTTCAAGGCTGTTTCCCATTCTGTGGTAGGCAGAAGGACGGGGCTGAGCGATGAAGGCGTTGGAGTTGGTGTGGATTCACATCCTGGATTTACACCAAGCAGGGCTGTGCTCGGTGTTGGAGGAGGTGGGGAGGTGCTGGTGTGAGTCTGGGAGGAGGTGGCTGCACAGTCTGTGCTCTCACAAGCACAAAGGCACACACAGGCACCCTGCACACACTTTTATACCCATGTTGGAATGTAAAAGTGTGTGCCTGCCCCGTGTGCTGGCTGGAACTTGCTGAGATCACCTTGGCTTGCAGGGCACTGGGATAAGATGGAGCATCTCTGCCATGGGAAAAGCAGGGAGAACTGGGAGCATTCAGCCTCTCTCCAGGGAGACCCCAGAGTCCCTTCCAGTGCCTGAAGGCTCTTCATGAAAGATGGGGACAGAGTCCTTAGCAGGGCCTGTTGCAATAGGACAAGAGAGAACAGTTCTAAACTAAAAGAGGGTCTGTTTAAAGTGGGAAAAATGATGAAGGTTTTTGCAATGAGGCTGGTGAAACACTGGCACATGTTGCCCAGGATGGTAATGCGTGCTCTATCCCTAGAGGCATTCAAGGCCAGATTGCATGGGGCTCTGAGCAACAAGGTCTGGTTGTAGATGTCCCTGTTCATGGCAGGGTGTTTAAGGACCTTTAAATGCCACTTCCACCTCTAACCTGTCTCTGATTCCTCCTGGATCCTGGCATCAGTCAGCTCTTACTTCCAGCTGGGAATGCTGCTGATCTCCACACCTGCTGCAGAACAGGTAACTACATTCAGGTCAGCTTGTCTTGGGAGGAAGTAAGGTGAGGACAAATGGCAAAAATTTGATGTTGAGGGCTGTAATTCATCCCAGGAGGTGACAGTTCCCTGGGGGGATGCTGGGGTGTTTCCCTCCTTTGGCCACTGCATGCCTGTGTGACCACAACAGGTCACTCCAGGTTTTGTGTTTCCACTGCCTTGCTTGTGGAGCATCTCTCTCCTTTTCCAGGGCAGAAAATGTTTTTGATGTTGCAAGTGAAGCAGTAGTAGCTGGCCTAGTATGATAATGTACCCTCCTGGCAAGGTCTGTGGGCCTCTCTGTAATATGGTCAGGGAATTGTAAGGATAAAACATTCAGGCAATGCCCAAACCAGTATCTGTGGTTCTTCTGATGTCTCTGTCCTTAAGGAGGTGGAGGATGTTAAGGTCTGCAGTGAAATGATCCTGACTTACACTAATTTTCCATACTTTTAGATAGTTGCCTCATAAAACTTGCAGAAAATGCCAAATTCAAAAAAAAAAAAACCAAATTGCTTGGATTTTTCCCCTTTCCTTTCAAATACAAGGAGCCCCAGAGTTTGTTACTTTGATCCTTGAAAACTTTATAGAAGGCAGTGATGGAATTGGCATGGGTGGGACAATCACCTGGAAGGGAAGAGGTAAATGGGGGAGTTTTGGGGCAGTGGAAAGGAGATGGGGAGCCTTAGACTGCTGGTCATCCAACCATCCTAACTATGGCCAAGGAGTGTCCATCTTCATGAAAATGGTGGTCAGACATTGGGAAGGACTGCCCAGGGAGGTGTTGGACTCCCCATCCCTGGAAGTATCCAAGGAATGCTTGGGTGTGACACTGAGTGCTCTGGTGACAATGTGGAGGACAGGCACAGCTTGGACTGGATGGTCTGTGAGATCTTTTCCAACCTGAATTCTTCTGGGATTCTGTGATCCCGCTGGGATGTGGTATCATGACTGTGTACAGTGTAGCTGGTGGGAGGTGGGAATGGCTGCAGAAGGAGAGGACTTGGGCTATGGAATTGGCAGCCAAGGCAGGAGCACACAGCTCAGTCTGTTCTGCCAGGAGGATGGAGCTCAGTGTTGTGCTGGGGCTCATTTCTGATGATGAGCAAAGGGCAAGCCTTGAGGTCCAGCTCCTCCGTGGGTGGCTTGGTGCTTCAGAACAGGCTTGGGTTAATGCAAAGTAATTCAGATCTGGGAAGAAGAGTGCTTTTATTCTCCCTTTTAAATCTTCTTTGGGTTCTTCACAATTAATTTCTGCTCAGGCTCCAATGCATGACCTTGACCAAGCCACTCTAGGCTGAGTTACATGAAATTGATTTTGGTGGGTGCCTAAATAAAGGGCTGGAATCTCTTGTTTACCTGGTCCTCAGCTGTGAAGCCCATAAGTTAATTCCATGTAGGAGACTCAAGCACAGAGGCTTGAGCATTCTTACATGCTAATTGAATTCCTGAGCACTTGTTTCCCCCTGAGGAAGGCAGAGACAATACTTTTCTCCCAAGCTCTGGGAAATTTATGAAGCACCTGGGAATGTGGGGCTGCAACAGCGTGGAGCTTTTCATAAAAAAAATAGAGGGGAACTGGCCAAGATACTCCTTGTGATTGAGGTTTGTAAAGGCAGCTGATGCCCGTGATCACAGACTGCTGAGGGTGGATCTTCCAGGTCCCTGCTGCTCCAGCTCTTTTCTCGTCCTTGGGTGGAGGTGGCTGGAATTTCAGGCCACAAATCCCCAGGAGACCATCTGAGCAAGTTTATTTTGCTGTAGTTTTTTGCTTCTAGTCAAGGGGCCTCCTCCCTTCCCCTTCAAACCCTTCCTTTGCTCTGCATTTCCTCCTCTGGAATCCTGTTTCCTTCTTCCCACCAGGATTCCCTCCCTACCAAGAGAACCCAAGCTGCTTATTTTAATGTTTGAGATAGATATAACATCTTATTGAGGGTCTGGGCACCTGCATTTCAAAATTACTGCAGTGCCTCTGTTTTTTCCAAAGAGCTGCTGCCTGCAGTGACTGGCCTGGAGGAGGCTGGCATTGTGGAGAAGTATTTTTTCAAGGAGGTGACTCTGTGCTGGGGTTCAAGGAGTGATGAAATGTGTGCTGGTGATTCCCTTCTGAGGGCTTTCCAAGCCCTTATTCCCACCTCCACATACCCAGGGAGCAGTCTGGAGGAGTACCAGCTCCCGTTTCTCCTCATTTTGCTCTCCTTTAGAAGGGCGCAGCTCTGATCGGTGCTGCCGAGAGCGTTGCCCCTGCGTGGTAGTGGAGGAGTAAGTCAGGGCTTTTAATCACTTATTCCAAGTGTAATTCCCAGGCTGTTCTGAGTCACGTCAGGAGCTGCAGAGCAAGGCACCCCCATCCCTCACGCTGGCTGATGATGACATCGGTGAGGAAGAGCACTCCCAGCCCTGCCTGCCATGCCCTGGCTCTGCACACACTGCCTGGGAAAAACGAGGGCCCTGTGTGGTAGGAAAAAAGAAATGCAAGAGGTAAAACACAAGCCAGAGGGTGATTTGCCATGGTGACAGTAAGTGTGGCTCTTGAAAATTGTCTCAGGGTTGTGACGGTGTTCACAGGGGTCCGAGGATGAGGGAAGAGACGAGGATCTGACTCCATGTTTCAGAAGGCTGATTTATTATTTTATGATATATATTACATTTAAACTACAGTAAAAGAATAGAAGAAAGGATTTCATCAAAAGGCTGGCTAAGAATAGAAAAAGAAAGAATGATAACAAAGGCTTGTGGCTCAGACTCTCTGTCTGAGCCAGCTGGGCTGTGATTGGCCATTAATTAGAAACAACCACATGGGCCAATCCCAGATGCACCTGTTGCATTCCACAGCAGCAGATAATCAATGTTTACATTTTGTTCCTGAGGCCTCTCAGCTTCTCAGGAGGAATCCTAAGGAAAGGATTTTTCATAAAAGATGTCTGTGACACAGGGCTGTGTTGCAGGTCTGAGGGGTGGTGTAGAGCACACACATGAGCACAGCAAGACACGTGGCTGTCAGGGGAGGTGGTGCATCTCAGGAGGAGGCACCTTCTCCCTGCAGCACAGGGTGCTTAAGCAGTGCAAAAAATGTGGCTGTTGGAGGAGGAAGAGGAGGAGGAAGAGGGATGCAATGGTGCCTCCCAGTGCTGCCTGGAGAAGTGGTGGGTGCCCCATCCTCAAAAATATTCAAGACCAGTACAGGCCGGACTCTGAACCTGATGTGCTTGAAGATGTCCCTGCCCATGGCAGGGATGTTGTACTAGATGACTTTTAAAGATCCCTTCCAACCTGAAATTCTAGGATTCTGTGATTCCCAGGAGCTCTGTGTTTCCCATAAAGCTGATTTGGGTGAGTGCCAGAGAAATACCAAGCCAGGACTGTGTATGCCCAGATATGCTCAGTGAGGAGAAGCAGTCTCCTAGGAGAAGGATGAGGTTTTTGGGAAGGAAACATCCCATCTCCCTCAGCCCGGCAGGCTGGGAGAGATTGGGTTTAACATCTCATTACTGCAGTTGCACTCAGGAGACAAGACAGTTTTACTTTATTTTGATATTAAAGACATTCTTTAAAGAAGTGTCAGCCCATAGACTGCCACTTTTATAGTTAAAAAATTGTAGCTGCTTGCCTGGGGTGTATTTGAGAACAGCAAGGAAGAAACTGTATTAGATTAATAAGTGAAGGTTTAATTAATTGTCATTATTTGCATAATAGTGTCCTATAATTAATAGGTAATGGGCAGCCTCTGAATTAATGCACAAGTGGGATCTCCGGTGATGCCATCAGAGAAGGGGTTTTATTGCTGGGAAATGCAGTTTTGCTTAGGCTTTTTAGTAAATTTAGTAACTGTGGGAGCCAAAGGGTGTCTGTGGCAGTGTGTGCTGTGCCTGGAGTGGCAGGGTCTTTTCGGGACAGCACACATCTTCCCTAAATGCATCAGACCTGGAAACCAACCAGGGTTTTGTTCAAGTCTGTTGCTGGCCTGCTGCAGGCAGAGGCCAGAGGAGAAGCTATTCTTGTGTTTTATTCTGTCTTCAGTAGCTTGAAAAGTGGTTTCTTGTATTGTGGCCATGGTTTTCCTGTCCTGTTTGTTCTTAAAAATCCCTCATGCTGCCATTTTGGTCTCCCTTCTTCAGCTCGTGTGTTCTTTTCTTCTGGTCTACAGGCAGAGGAATGGTTTCTGTCACAGATACGTGCTGGGGGGATCTCTCTCTCTCTATTTCTATTTCTCCCTTCTTTTTATGCTTTGATTATGACAGTGTTTGTGTAAGTGGAATGGGATGACATGGAATGACTTAAGATACAGATCTTGGTGTAAAGCAAAGCCTGGTGTTAAATTTGGGGATGGAAAGGAGATAGAAGATGGGGAGGCAGCCTCTTCTCTGTAGATAGGTCCTGGCAGGGGGTGGGATTCCAGGCTGAGAGAATGCAGGATGCTATCAGCATGGAAAGAAAATCCTGGAGAGTTCCTAGAGCATTCACCACATGAGAGGAGAGAGGCAGAGGGTTGCAGATGTGGGAGAACACTGGGGAAGCAATGGGGCATAGATCCAGCATAGCTATTTCTTCATTTTCCTGTCAAACCACCCTAGACCTGTCCCACCCTAATTTTAAAGTATCTTTTGTCTCTTGTCAGCCTAGTGATTAGAGCAGGCTTCCCTCTATCCTAGTATGCACTTAAGACATTGGTAGGGGCTTTCCACAGAAGCTGTGGCTGCTCCTGGATCCGCGGAAATGTCCAAGGCCAGGTTGGATGGGGCTTGGAACAACGTGGGACAGTGGAAGGTGTCCCTGCCCATGGCAGGGGGTGGAATGGATGGGCTTTGAGGTCCCAACTTTAATGGTTTCCAACCCAAACCATTCTGTGAGGTTATTTCCCGCAGTGATAATCATGCTGCTTTCAGAGGGATGGGTGTGGATGTGGCTTTGGCTCTGTGTTGGAATTTGCACCTGCTTGTACCAGCAGAGAGCTGAGACCTTAGAGCTGATTTAATTTTCTTTCAGTTAATCCACCCCCTATCCTCAAATGAAAACTTCAGTTATGTACCCAGGGAGTTTTTCCTCTCGTTTCCCACTGAACTCTTGTGAGATGCCATGATCTTTGAATGATGGTTACAGTCTCTGTCAGAGGAGAAGCAGCATGCTGACAGACAGCAGGTATTTTGGAAATAAATGACCCAAAAAAAAAAAAAAGACCAGGTTGTGGAAGTAAAGAATGTGTATTTTTGTTGCTTTTGTGGTTGTGAACAATCTCTCCTCACCAAAGGCAGCTCTTCAAGAGAGGAAGCACAATTTGGCTAAAATTGCTTGAATGAGGTCATAAAATTATACTCCATGAATGGTCCTGTTATTCACAAAGGACAGTTGTTTGGATGGAAGTTGCTGAAGACCTTTCACTGGTACAGTGGGGAAAAGAGAGAGATTTCATGAGCCTCCCAGAATTTAGCTGCTGAGGGGATTAATACTGATGTAACAGCCACATACTCTGTTAGAGACCATTTGTACTCTACTGTACTCCAGGGGCTTTTGCTCCTTGCATGTGGTCTTGAGCAGAGCTCATCAGATACTGCTTGAGAGAAAGTACATTTGTGTCATTCCCTAAATGTCAAAACATCTATCCAGCACCCCATTTCCAGAGCCTGGAGCTCCTCCTTGCCATTGCTCTTTGAGGTGATCCACTGCTCATGCATGGGGTGTTTCTGGATGTGGGATTGGTGGGAGAAATCCCCTGGTGAAGTGGGAAGTAGGGGATGCTCCACTCACCTGGAATGACAGAGAACTTCTACATGAGCAGAATAGTTACTGGAATTATCTGCTGTGCCAATCAACAGGGCCAGGGCTTCTTCTTTGCAGAAAGGAGTCAAGGAACCTTTAGTGCATCTTTCTTGGAAGAGTGCATGTGTGTCAAGCCTTGGATGTGCCACCTCAGTGCAGTGTACTAACACAGTCCAGTGCAAACACACCTGGCATGCTTAAGAGGATTTCCTTCATGAGCTTGGTTTTCAGCTGGAGGGTTCAGGTTGGTGAAAAGCCCAGATCTGAATTTATACCAACAGGTTTTTTAGTTTAGGAGGCCAGAGGAAAGGAGCAGCCTCCTTAGGAATATTAAACTGACAGGAGAGAGGTTCACATTAGATATTGGGAAGGAATTCTTGGCTGTGAGGGTGGGGAAACCCTGGCAGAGGGTGCCCAGAGCAGCTGTGGCTGCTCCTGGATCCCTGGAAGTGTCCAAGGCCAGACTGGATGGGGCTTGGAGCAGCCTGGGACAGTGGGAGGTGTCCCTGCCATGGCAAGGGATGGAACTGGATGAGCTTTAAGGTCTCTTCCAACACAAATCATTTTAGGATTCCCAGAAGCCCTGTATTTCTCATAAGATTGCTTTTTAATTTTTTTTGTAGTTCAGCAGATGAAGAGCCAACTTCATTTAATAAGGGATGTTGGCTGAGCTTCAGGGCATGGATTAAATACGGCACTGTGTGGGGAATGGAGAAAAGGCTGAATGTGAAGAGGCTGGTTCTTCTGTCCCTAACCTCAAAAAAAAAAGCAAGAGGTAAAAGAATCCGGAGAAAGGACAACAGGAGAGAAAAGCAAAATATAGATCTTTCTGTTTTCTTTTTCGCCTTTTTTTTCCTATTGCATTAGTTCTTTTTTCTGCAGGTGTCTTACAAAAGCAGTGTTTTGTCATCTTCTGTATTTCATACCTCCTGTGTCCGTGCCAGGATACCTGCTTTTATACGGTGGACAATGGGAGTGCAGCTGGCACTGAGCCGAAGCCTGAGCTGTTCTGCACCTCATGTGGATTTGAGTTCAAATAAATAGTTTGACTCACTCAAGGAGTGAATCAGAAGAAGGAACTCGAGCTTCTAGCCTACAAGCACCATGCTGTGCAAGCAAGGTGTATAAACATGTAAGTTTTTCTTAAGTGTGCAGTTCAATGTGAAGCCTGTGCTGGAGCAGAGTCGGCATTTCAGATCCACTGTAGCCTTCCTCAGGAGAGTGCAAGGATATTTAGGTTTAGACCTGATATTACAGACATCCAGGAGAGTGGGAGTTTGTTGTCTGTCCTGGTCTCAGATCTGTCTTTGGTGCTTTCAATATGAGTAAACTGCAGTGTTAAAAAGCAAAACCAGGCAAAGCGTCCCCCTGGAGTCTCCACAGCTGATCCTGTGTTCAGATTTCTTGCTGTTGGAAAAAGTTGGTGCCTTGCTGGTGGTTGGGAAAAGTGGGACGTGCTGGGGCCAAGTTCTCCTGGCCTAGAGTGGCTTTGGTCCCTCAGTCACCCAGTGAGGTCACACCAGCACGGTGATGGATTTGGGCCTAGTGGTGCAAATTTCCCTTGGCCATTGCCTGTCCAAGCTGGACTGGGACAA
Source organism: Zonotrichia leucophrys gambelii (assembly GCF_028769735.1). Classification (NCBI taxonomy): domain Eukaryota; kingdom Metazoa; phylum Chordata; class Aves; order Passeriformes; family Passerellidae; genus Zonotrichia; species Zonotrichia leucophrys. The sequence continues at coordinate 1,614,581 of NC_088200.1, forward strand.
TTGAGAGTGACCAGCGGGAATGGTTTTAGTTTTAAACTAAAAGAGGAGAGATTTAGAATAGGTATTGGGAAGGAATTCTTGGCTGGGAGGGTGGTGAGGCCTTGGTACTGGTCTCCCAGAGAAGCTATGGCTGCTCCATCCCTGGAAGGGTTCAAGGCCAGCTGGGTGAGGCCTGGAGCAACTTGGGATAGTGGATATCTTTCCCATGGTGGTTGGCATTGGAACAAAATGATCTTTAAAGACCTTTTCCATCCAAACCCTTGTGTGATTCTGTGTGACATCTTCTGGAAACACAGCTGTAGGACAGCTCCACCAGGTTGGACAGCCCGGGTTCTTACTCTGGGGTCCCTGCTGAGTGCCACCAGCAGCCTCTTGGAAAGCCACAAGGGGTGTGACCACTCTGGTGTCCCCAGAAATCTTCACCAAGGCCTCAGGCTGGTGGATGTGCTTATCTGCATGAGCATTACTCATCTGAGGAGGGGCTGTGAGACGATACCCTTGGTTGTCATTGCTGGCTGGTTTTGTCATGCCTGCAAAGCCTTGCAAATCACTCAAGGCATGACATGGTCGTCTGTGTATGAGAGGTGAGATCTACTCAGAAATTGTTTTTATTATGTGTTGGTGATAGCAGATAAATAATGTTCCCTCTGGCTTGTGCACGGGGGGATGGTTTTCTCCAGTGCCTTCAAATGAGGTGATTAATAACAACCATTAATCCCCATGAATGACAGCAGTATATTAGGAGAAAAACACATGTTAAAATAATTTGAGAGGCTGTTGTTGGGTCATAGGCTAACTCATTCTCTTCATATATAATATTTTCATAAGGTGTAAATATTTCTGGGCTTGAGATGTTGGCTGGAGATCAAGTTTTGGGTATCAGCATCACGGTCTGGACCAAAACTGAACTGAACTTCCAGTGTAATTTAATTAAAGTAGATTTGGACTGGATATTAGAAAGAAATTTCATAATGTGAGGGTGGTGAGGCCCTGTCACAGGTTTCCCAGAGGAGCTGTGGCTGTCCCTGGATCCCTGGGAGTGTCCAAGGCCAGGTAGGAATTGGCCTTGGAGCAGCCTGGGACAGTGGAAGGTCCCTGCCCATGGCAGGGTGTGGGATGGGATGAGTTTTAGGGCTTATTCCAATCTAAACCATTCTGGGATTCTGTGAATTCAAAAGTTGGATTTCAGAAGGCCTGGACTATTCATAAGCTTAAATTGAATTTGGCAACTGGATATGTTGAAAATCCCCAGGGGGAGCTAATTTATTTTTAATGTCCAGGCATTTCAAGTGAAATGTCAGAATGAAATGTGTCATTTTGGAAATGCCAAAACATTTTCTTTTTGACAGCTTCTCAATGAAGCTTTTCAACTTTTTGTTTGGGAATTACAGTTAACAGTTAGAAGGAGGAAAGATTAAACAAGTCTTGGTAGTAGTGGACTAAGTAATTTAGTATTGATTCAGACAAAATTTGGAGGGGTGGCAAGCTTTTATTTTTTTTGTCTGTGTTGACAAACCTCTTTCATTTGCCCCCAGATCTGTTTCTCACTGATTGAAGATATTTTCCTCCTGCTTTTTATACAAGAAGGACATGTCATTAGATTTAAAAAAAAAAAAAAAAAAAATTATTCACCTCTTCCAGCTCCTGGAATGTTCTGGTTTGGAATTTGTGAAAATGACTGAGGGAAAACTCGTGCAGGAATAAACAGCCCCTGAATTTAGCACCACCACGTGTTGTGTTCCTAAATTCAGAATTTCATGGCAGGGCTGTAGGGCTGCCCATGGTGCCCAGGGCAGCATCCCGACGCTCGCTGGCCATCCTGGGCTCCACAGTAAAGCAGGTGATGAATCCACTGGCAGGAGTTATTGCGGCATCATTCCAGGGATGGAGGAGACACCTTGGGGAGCTGGCACCACAGCTTAGGGAGCATTGTCCTGACTGAGCCCACCCAGCACAGCGAGGTGATGGATTCCCCATCCCTGGCAGTGTCCCAGGCCAGGCTGGATGGGGCTTGGAGCAGCCTGGGACAGTGGAAGGTGTCCCTGCCCATGGCAGGGGGTGGCACTGGGTGATCCCTTCCAACCCAAACTGTGCTATGATTTTACTATCCTGGGCTGCTGCGCTACCCATTCTCTCTCACTGCCATCTTCCCACCCTCCTAAAAGCAAAGTCTGTGATTTTTTCAGGTCAGTGGCCCTTTTTATTTTGGAGGGTGAGCTCCACAGACATCTGAGTGATGCAAGATGTTTTCCTTTGTAGGGCTCGTTACCACGCGTCTGGAGGTGGAGTGACATCATTCTCACACTGGGGTCTGCAGCGAGCCATTGATCTTGATGTACCCTCTTTGCAGGCAGTAATGTGTGTTCTTTCCTTAGCATTTTGGGCAGGAGATGCATCATGCTGCCTGCTGGAGCCCAGGGAGGAGCATCATCAAAATGAAGGATGCCAGAGGCTTAATTGGTCTTTGAGGATCATCCCCCAGCTCGTTTTTGTCTTCAGCTCCTTTCCGTTGTAGTCGTTCCCCTGGGTCTGAAGAATTGGTATGAAAAAAGAGTTTCCCATTGCAGTGAGTCTCAACTAATTTTATTCTGTGTTCTGGAGGAAACTGTGCAATATTCAATAGGCAGGAAACAGAAGAAATTGGGAAAAAAAAAGAAATCACAGGGTTATCCAGAAATTACTCTGAAAAAGCTGCTGATTTTTCAGACCAGAGCATGAAGTCCTTTGCACCTTGCTCCGCTATTTGAACCATCCCTAGGCAGTCTGGAGGCTGTAATTCTCTGCTGTTATCATTTGCTCCCATGAGGCAGAGAGCAGCCCCGTCCTGCCCGAACACTGCCAGGCTTTCTGCAGGGGCAGCGCCACCAAACAGAGGAGCTGAGGACACTGGAGGTCAGGCCTGGAGACGCTGCCTTCCTTCACCCTAATTAACAGGCTAAGCTTCCAAATGCAGCCCAAAACCAAGTGTGTGGTGGTAGGGGAGGAAGAGAGAGTTGGGACGTGTGGAGGGGTGAGTGATCCCTCTGGAATTGCCGGAGCATTCCCGTGCCCACTGGCGACTGGGAGCTGTCAGCGCCGCGGCGGGCGAGATGGAGGTCGCAAACCTCTGGAGAAACATTTTGCACAGTGTGGATCCAGTAGCTGTCATCCACATCCGAGGTTTGGGAAGAGCTGTGTGCAGGGGGATGGCAGCAGCCTCGTAGCTTTTGTTTCTTTAATTGCTAACAGCAAGGCACTGCTGTTCTCTGGAGGAGAGGGGAGATGCACGGGTTTACATTTCTCTTCTCCCGCTACTTTTACCTGGCTTGCTTCAGTCTCTGCTGCTGAGCTCTGAAGGATTTTCATGCTGTTAAAATAGAATTAGCCAGCACCAAAGCAAGGGATTTTTTTTTAAAGCTTATTTAACTGCGAGACAGCAATAGGGAAATGTCACCAAACATTTGTTTGGTTCTGCCGTCAGGTTGGTGTAGCAGGGCTTTCAGATGGTTGCCCATATGTGGGGAAAACACATTTTCTGTTACTCATACTGCAAGCAGCTGTGTCTGGAAAAGGCAACCTGCAGCTCTCTTTGCTACAGAGTGCAAGGCAAAATTCATTTTCTGTGGCAGTGGCAAACTTTGGATGGGCTCTAGAAGTGTTTTGGGTAGCTGCTGGTGTAAAAGTGTTCCTGCTCTGCATGGTGGCTGTTGTTTTGCTTTAGCTGCTATGGCCCTAATGCTAAAACAAGGCTGAATTGTCACCCTTGGGCTGTTTTGTGCAGGTCCCTCCTGCACCAGGGTTTGCAGCTGTGTTGGTGGACATGTCCCCACTTTGCACAGGGGGGAGAGACACCACAGAACCATCAAATGATTTAGATTGGAAGGGATCCAAAGCTTAAAGCCCATCTTGTCCCATCTCCTGCCACAGGCAGGGACAGCTCCCACTGTCCCAGGCTGCTCCAAGCCCCATCCAGCCTGGCCTGGGACACTGCCAGGGATCCAGGGGCAGCCACAGCTGCTCTGGGCACCCTGGGCCAGGGCCTGCCCACCCTCCCAGCCAGCAATTCCTCATTCCCAATGTGCCAAAATCTGTCCCTGCCCTCTGGCCGTGGGAGCCATTGCCTGGCTGCTGTCCCTGCCTGCCTTGTCCCCAGGGGCTGTGCAGCTCTCCTGGAGCCCCTGCAGGCCCTGGCAGGGGCTCTCAGGTGTCCCTGGAGCTTCTCTGGGGCAGCTGAACAGCTCCAGCTGTGCCAGGCTGGCTCCAGAGCAGAGGGGCTCCAGCCCTGGCAGCATCTCTGTGGCCTCCTCTGGACTCATTCCAGCAGCTCCAGCTCCTTCCTGTGCTGGGGACCCAGACCTGCATGTGGGACTCCAGGTGGGGTCATAATAGAGCAGAAGGACAAGTCCTCTCCCTTGACCTGCAGGCAATATCTCTTCAGATATCCTCTGGTGTGGTGGGTTGACCCTGGCTGTATTTCAGGCATCCATCTAAGCAGCTCTCTCACTGCCCTCCACAGCTGGACTGGGCAGAGAAAATATAATGAAGAATTCATGAGTTGAGGTGAGACCTGTGAGAGATCCCTCACCAAACACCATCATGGGCAAAACAGATTCAGCATGGGAATATTACTTGAATTGATTAACAACAATATCAGAGCAGGATAATGAGAAGTAAAGACAAACTTAAAACACTTTCCTTCACCACTCCCTCCTCCCCCAGTGGCACAAGGAAAGAGGGAATGAGGGTTATGGTCAGTTCATCACATGGTGGTCCTGCTGCTGCTCAGGGAGAGGAGTTGGAGTCCTTCCCTGCCCCAGCATGTGCTTCCCTCTGCAAGGGCTTTCAGTGGGGTCACAGCCTCTCTCAGGCACCCCCTGCTCTGGCATGGGCTCCTCCAGGAGCTGCAGGTGCATCTCTGCATCCCCACACCCTCCAGGCTCTGCAGGGGAATCTCAGCTCTGGCACCTGGAGCAGCTCCTGCCCCTTCTCCACTGCCCTTTGTGTCTGCAGAGTTGTTCCTCTTACTTGTTCTCAACCCTGCTCTTCTGTGCTCACAATTAAAACTGGACAACAACGTTTTTCTTGTTAAATCTGTTATCACAGAGGAATTACCATCATTCCTGATTTGCTTGGCCTTGGGGTCTGTCCTGGAGCTGGCTGGTGTTGGCTCTGCTGGACATGGGGGAAGCTCCTGGCAGCTCCTCACAGAAGTCACCCTGCAACTAAAACATCCTGGCCATGCAAACCAAATAAATCTGGTAAAGAGCATTTTCCACCCACACACCCACAGGCAGATGTGAAGCCCTCATGGACACTGAGATCTCCCATCCATCAGCCTGTGCACTGAGCAGTGTCCTCAGGATGATCAGGGCTTGCTCTTGCAACCTGTGCCACAGTGATCCTTCTCCAAACCAAGCAGGATCTGTGCCAAAGGAGCACATGCTTGTCTGGTGAAGGAAAAAAATTAGCCAACCCACCCTAGAGCCTATTTAGGGTGCCTGTGATTTATTTTTTACTTTATACAGTGCAAATGGGGAATGCCTATGTGGCAATACAAAGCAGGAAGGGAAATGCTGCTAAGTGCTGATTACATCTTCATGTGGGCACAGCAAGGGTTCATTCCCTAGGTCTGGGGAGAATGGTGTTTTTGTGATTCTCTAAATGGCTGCACTCAAAGGCGGTAATTTGAATTTCTCTAGCCCCTAATATATATGTTATATATATGTGTTTTATATATATATATATTTATTAGCCTGGATAGATCCAATGGTGAGGCTTTGGCTCACCCACCCCCCAACCCCTTGTTAGCAGGATGCTTCTGTTATCTTTGAGATGAAAGGTGCCCCAGAAATGTAAACCACCGATGAGCTGTGCTCCTTTTAATGTAAAATAGTAATAATAAATACTGTCCTGCTGTTCCCCTCATCCCTTGTCATCACAAAGCACTCCATAAATTGCACTCCAGCCTCTTGCATTCCAGCTGTTGTGCGTACCGAGGCGCAGCCGTGCGTGGGAATAAAAGAAATACTACCTTGGGGTCACTGCTGATGTTACCCACAGGTTAATGCGAGTGGTTTGTATTTCCCTTCACTCCCCCTTAATCCAGTCTCTGATCCACGTTGATCTGGAGGCTGAGTTCAGCCTGCAGCAGTTTATGCCTTTATCTCAGCTGAGTCCTAATGCCAGCTGGCACAGTGGCTGTCTCTCATCCCTCTGGCCTGGGCAGAGTCAGTGACCTGGTCTCTGCTCACCAGGCAGTGGATCAAGGCTCAGTGGAATCCTGGGTGTTCACCTGTCCTAAAAATGGGACAAGGTTGTGTTTTTGACAGCCTTGCTTTGCTGCCTTTTCCCATGGGTTTGAAACTGTCACCTGGCACCGTGTGATGCTCAGGTTTCCCTTTGGCAGGCACTGCTCCTCTCCTCCTGGGTCTTTGCTCGTGGAGGAGAGTCTCAGCCATCCCTGTATCATGTTTTCCTTCTGTCAGCCGCACCTCCTTCCCGTCCAGCATCCACTCAGAGGGTGAGTGTTTTGGAAGGAGGGATGAGTGTGCCTGAGCTCTGCAATGTCTCCATGGGGAGCTCCTGGCTCCTCAGAGCATCCTCTGGCTCCCTGATTGTCCTTCCTTCCTCATCCTCATGCTTTTGGCCCGGGAGTGAACATCAGCCAGTAAGTCAGAAGCTGTCTCGGCCCACGCACAACAGTTGAAATTCCCCAAGTGAAATTCATTTTTTAATTTCGTTAGACATCCAAAACTCTTTCCTAGCACTGAACCAAATTAATATCTTGGAATCATAAAATGGTTTGGTTTATGAAGACCATCTAGTCTGCTTGTAATGGGCAGGAACATATTCCATTAGACAAGGGTGCTCAGAGCCCCATCCCACCAGGACCTGAATGTTTCCAGGGATGGGACAGCCACCTTCTTTGGGGTCTTCTTTGTCCTCCAAAACTGGAAGGCTAAAGATTTAGTTTATGCTTAGCTGCAAACTGGCCTCCACACTTATTTTCTGGGGCTCAGGCATATCCAAATTATCCAAATTCAGACTGGGCTCCTGTGACCTGGCCGCAGCCTGGGGGGCGATAACCTCCATCACAAAGGTCCAATCCAGCTGCCTGGGTTATTTTAAAGCAGGTAAGTGGAAGAGCCCACTGAGATAAATGCTCAGGTAATCACACAGGTCCAAACTGTGAAACCACCTTATGTCATCAAAGCAATTTGAAAATCAATTTGATGTCTGGCAGGGAGGCAGACACGTCGGGTCCCTTCGGCGTTCATTAGCATTCAGGTGGCAGCACTCTGCCAAAGCTGCTTTTTCTGGGAAAGCTATTGAAAAAAAATTAAAGGAGAGGGAAAAATTAAAATTAGGCATTAACCATAATTTCCTCTCATTAAAGGTAACAACAGCCCCAGCACCAGTCTGGAATGGGGCTGGCTGATGGGTTTTCAAGACGGGGAAACAGAGTGCACACCATAGAAGTGAAGTGATGATCAAATAAGAAAGCAAATGAGGCTCCCCCCTCGTTTTTAACAAAGGCAGGAGCGGGGCCAGTGGCAGAGTGGTTTAACTGAGCAGTTAGAAAATTGGAGGTCAAAGCCTGACATGGCTATTGATGAATTGAGGGTGTTGGAAGAAGAGTAGCAGACATCACGAGTGGGCTGTAGGGACTGAAACATGAAGCAAGATTAAAAGAAGTTAAGTACCTGGAGGTGGTGTGGCTGTGCAGCAGTGAGGTGAACCATAATTACAGTCACCACATGCTGCAGACTGGAGAGAGACCAAGGGAGAGAGGATCAGAGTGGGGTAAGGCAGAGGAAGGGGGGAAGATTCAGGGTTTTGAATCTCTTTGTTCCAGATGTGCTTGGGCAGGTTGTGTGGTGCAGCACCTGCTGGTCACCTCTTTTTTTGCCATCTCCTCCTGACTTTGTTCTGGTTCATGCCCTGATGTTTCCCATGCAGCCTCAGGTCATTAATGAAGGGCTGGACTGTGCTCTGCTGTCTGAGGATGAGACTGGGGCAACCTCCTGTAAAGCATCCTCGTGGATATGGGGTTCAGTGCTTGAAGGAGCAAATCCTTTGAAGCTCCGGCCTGGTGATTCGTACCATGTGGGACATACTGGGCAGGGTGCTGGGATGGAGCTTAGGGCTGCTAGCAGCTCTCAGGAGGAGGTTCCTGCCTGTAATTGTCAGGTGTCAGGCTCCCCTTGCAGCTTTCCATGCAGTGGTGTCACTTAGTTGCTCTCACTTGATGAGGTCCCTTGTTTTCATGCAGACTTTATGAGCTTCATGTATTCCTGTCATCATGCCTCCCTTTGAAACTAGAGTGGAGATGGTGCCCTGGGCAGGTGATGTACTGAAAATTGTAGGTGCAGAGACTTGCATGCATTTTTTTTATTAAGCTCTCTGGTTTACAAAGGCAAGCTCTAAATGAATCCCTAACGACTGTGACTGCAAAATTATCTCCATGAATCCAAGCGTAGCAGCACCTCCCTGAGTCTGCAGGTAGCCTGAGACAGTAAAATAATGGGTGAGCACTTCTGCCTCTTACCTGATGCTTCAGGGAGCTCAGCTTGGTGACTTTGCCTTGATTGGTCTTGATTAACTTTTCCCCTGATGATTATTTTGGTGCCTTAAGTGACAAAGGAAATGGACTAAGGGGCAGCATGGGGGTTGTTACATTTAAGGTTCCTTCCAACCCAGACAATTCTCGGTTTCTATGGTCCTAAATCTCCCAAAGCCTGCTAGCACCATACTTTTCCATGTTTGCACTGATTGCATGATCAATTAATTGACTGAAGCCATGTTTGCATGTAACATTTTTCATCTGGCTTCTCAAGGAAACAAATCTGAGCCCTGGCTTTTTCTCTGTCCCATCAGTAATTCTTGAACCATGAAGTGGGTAAGGGTCAGGTTTGTTGGAGGACTAGGAATAATTTGAAGTGCCTAGGTTTCTTCAGAATGGGTATCTTGCCAGGGACCCTAATGATCTGAGTGAGGAAACATCTGCAGTGATACGAGACACACCAGTGATGGCAGAGCCACGCCATGTCGTTGCCACCCAGCTGCAGATGGGTGGATGCTTTTAAACAAATTAATCCTGAGGGTGCCTGCAGTCTCCATGCAGCCAGACACTCCTGGGATAAATCCTGGACCTAATTCCGAGCTGTCTGGCATCTCATGTAGTCATCCAGCTTCTGCAGAGCAGGGACAGGGAGCAGCCTCCCTGCTGTTTGACTGCGAGGCACTGAGGGACTGGACCTTTTGCTTGTGTCTGAGAGGGCAGACGAGAGTCTTGGAGCCAATTAAAAAGCACAGCAACTTGTGAGTTTGTTAGACATGACTAAGGGCTGCTCGGGTTAATGGAAAAGTTGAGCAGAGCTTAATTGTTCCTGCATAAAGAGCGCATGGAGGAGCATGGAGGGAATGTGTATAAGGTGTAGCTTTGTAGAGTGGGAGGGAGTAGATAAGCCAGCATCACTTTAGGAAAAATATGAAACCAGGACTCAGAAGCTTTTATTGTGAGGGCTGTTGGTGCCAGAGCAGCTGCAGCAGGGAGCTGGCCTGGGATGCTGTGGTTCAAATCTTTCTTTTTTTTTAAACACATTTGCTTTATGTGGGGGGTTTTGTGCCAAATGAGATACCATGTGCTGGTGACAATCTTGCTGTGTGCCGTGTGGCTGGCACAGAGCCCGTGTGTAAGTGCTGGTGGGTGGGAGTTTGTCTGTGTGCCTGCAGACCCCTGAGTGCTGCAGGACACATGGGCTGAGCCACAGGTCCCCAGGGCTGACAGGGAACTCAGGCAGTGGCACAGAGAAGGCCACTACAGTGGTTTCCCAATGTCTTCTCCAGCCATCCTAGAATCCTACAGTAGTTTGTGTTGGAAGGGATCTTAAGGATCACCTAGTTCACCATGCCCCTGCCATAGGTAGGGACACCTTCCGCTAGACCAGGTTGCAGTGACAGAGCCCAAGGGTGGAAGGTGAAGGGTGGGCAGCCTTCAGATCTCTCAGCCAAGCCTCTTCCCTCCTCCCCAGCCACTCCATCCCATGAAAAGATGTGTTTGTGCCTCCCGGCTTACTATTAAACCCCTGGTCTCCATGACCAGCCCCACCTTTTTGCTTGCACATCACTTGCTGATTTGTTTTGCAGCTATTTGGGAGGGTGAGAGAAGGGGCAAAGAAGAGAGAAGGGGTTGTGAAGGGCATCAGAGTTGTTGGAGTGAGTGCTCAGATCCCTGCTGTTGCCCTGAGGGGAGACAGAGACACCAGGCTGAGCGTGGGGAGCCCCAGCCAGCATCCACATCCCTCCATCACAGCTGTGAGGAGTCAAGGAGAGTTTAGTAAGTGTTGCATCAGCACAGAAAAACATACTTGATGCAGAAACATCATGAGGTGAAATAAAAATTTTATGTGTCTTTTCTTTTTCTCTCTCCCTCCTTTACGCCTCGGCAGCACACACTGAAGTTGCCTGGGTGGATCTGGTCTCTGCACTCGGGTCATTTTATGACTGTTCTTGCTGTTTTCATGGGAGTTAAGTGATTTATGTGCATCTTTGCAGATCTGGGCCTTTAGCTAATATCGAAGTGCACACCCACGCATGCCACTATGGCAACATCTAATAACCCCAGTGTAGAAAAATATTTCCTTTTCATTGTAGCAGTTAAGCTGGAATTTCTGAGAGGACTGATGGCATGAAGTGCCGAACTCCCACCCAGGTAAATAAGAGTTGAGCGTGTTATTCTTTCCAATTCCCTTTTTGACAAACTCCTTGGAGCGTGTCTCTGCTGATGGTGGATTGTGTGGGGAGAGGAGGCAGCTGGAGCCTGGGTGGCTTCCTCACAGCCATTCCTGCTGGTACTTTGGAGCATTTAGGCACCACCCCAGAGCTCCTGTGCTGGGAAAAGCAATCTTGCCAGTGCTGTGCAGAGCAAGGTGGTGCTGGATGAGGAGGGTGCTGAGATCTGTCCCCAACTTTTCTCAGTAACTGACTCACCCCAGTGTGACTGCAGCACTTGAACTCTATTTTGGCAGCTCTGGATCCTAACCCTGCTGCCTTCAAGGGCAACATCTTCCCTAGAAGAGGTTTGCACTGGGGTGATGATGGTGAGATCCCTTCTGGTCCTAGGCTGGGCTCCATTTGGTACCTCAGCAATCAGGTGCCAAATGCTCAATGTGCTCCACTGGTGCTGGTTTGGTACCAGGATTTAGGATCTAGCAGAAGCATTTGGCCCCAGAATGTTGCCTCTCCCTGGGCCACGTTGAGGGATGTTATGTGTGGATACCTGGGGGAGATCCCTGAAGGTGTTTTGAAGCCAGGGAAGAGAGGGGAGAAATTAAATAAAAATAAGAGAATGTTTGTCCCCCGCCATAGCCAGCAAAGTGGGATTAATGAAATTCTGCAGAGGGCAGAGGGAGGGAAAGGACACAGTCAGCAAAAATGGATCTGGATGGCTGTAACATAAATAGGGAGGGGGTGGAGGAAGCTGGAGACACTGCCCTGCAGAATTAGCTGGACACTGACTGTACTTGAAGCCCCTTCCAGCCTCAAAGGCCCTCATTCAGTGCCCACTTTGTTTCAACAATTAGAAAGAGGAAAGAGCATCTGTCATGCAAATTGTATGGTAGGACAGATGCCCAGTGTGAGGTCCTGCACAGGCAACCAGTGGTTCAAAACAAACAAACAAAAATGTCCTTTTCAGTCAAGAGATCTGCTGTTGGGCTGTCTCCAAATGCCTGTACATTGACAGAGTAAGGTTTTTTCCTCAGGGTGTCCCTCCAGAGCTGGGCTGTGCTGTGAGAAAAGCTGCTCTGCTGTGTGCATCATGAGTTAATTACCAACTTCTAATCACATCTGGTGTGGCTGTCTCACAGGCCATGTCCTGTCTGTCACTGTGACGTGGTGAAACCTGGTGAAAAAGCTTATTATTCTGGGTTCTCCAGAGCAGCCTTGGCTGCCTCATCCCTGGAAGTGTCCAGGGCTAGCTTGGATGGGGCTTGGAGCAACCTGGGGTAGTGGAAGATGTCCCTGCCTATGGAAGGGGATTGGACAGCATCATCCTTAAGGTCCCTCCCAACCCAAACCATCCTGTGATTTTCTGTTAAGGAACTCCCGCAAACAGTTCTGGAGTGCTTTGGAGGAGAGTCGTGGAACAGTTTGGGTTGGAGGGAATCTTCCAGACCATCTAGTTTCAATTCCCCTGTCATGGGCAGGGACATCTTCAACAACATCAGGTTGCTCAAATGCCCATCCAGCCTGGCTTTGGGTGTTCCCAGGGTGGGATGTGAACCATTTCTCTGGGCAGCTTGTTCCTGAGGATGGGTTGGGCAGCAGAATTCCAAAGGCTGATCTGATGCCCCTAAGTCCATGGTGATGCTCCTTCTTTGCCACTGGATAAATGTCAGCTCCTGTTACAGAGTGCAGGAGGAGAAAAGATCCCAGATGGCCTCTCAGTTTGAAATGTCAGATGGGTAGGAAAAATGGCTTTTCACTCCTACCTACTCCTCTCATATAGGGATTGATGCAGCTGGGGACAAAGCCACAACAGCATCTTGTCTTAATTCAGGGGCACCTCCCTGTCCCCCTGTGAGAGGGGTGGGAATGATGGGAGTTTCTGCTCACAGAATGCCTGAGGAGAAATATTTTCAAATTTTCTTAAGATATATGATAAAAACAGACTTTTGGGGTCCATACTGCTGAAGCATCAGTGACAGGGAGTGCTGCTGGAAGTGGAGGCAGTTTTTCATGGGAGAGCGTGGGCTTGGTGGATGCTTTCATATTTTAGTCCAAGGCAAGACCCAGTGGTGGCTCCCATTTGGAGCATGTGGACCCTCATGGAGTGGGCTGTGGATTATCCTCCTCTCAGAGGTTAGGATTGCTGGGGGGAACAACCCCTCTGATGGAATAAAGAGAAAATGAGGAAATGACTCTCCAAACAAGTTCTGTAGGCGCTTGCTTGGAAAGCAAATGACTGACTTCTCCTCTTGGGGGTTTTCAGATGCTCCTCTGCATTCAGCTTTGCTGGACAGTTTACAGGAAAATGCTGAGGAGGACAAAATTTCCTATTCATCCCTCTCAGTTCACTGCCTGAAGCTTGAGGAAGGCTCCCTGGCAGGTCAGTGGCAGCTCCTGCAGTAGCGTGATGGGCTCATTTCCCTTTCCCCCAGCCCCGTCTCCAGGCCCTGCTGTCACGGTGCAGCTGTGCCAGTGGCAAAGTGCAGATGCTCATTTTTTATTTTATTTTTTTACGAGCTGGCCGAGCCCTGTGCCGTCCCCCAGGATTGGCAGAGGAGGCTGCAGCTCCACGCACGGCATCTGCCGGATTGCCCGGGGGGCTGGCAGGCTATGAAAGGGAGCTGCGGGGCCAGGCGGGACTGGATGTGGCCGCGGCAGCGCTTGGGAGCAGATCCCGGCTTTTCTCCCTCCTTCCCCCGTGTCTGTTTGTGTTGGATGTCCCGGCAAATCGTGCCCTCTGCAGATGGGCTTTGACCTTGGCTGCCACCCAGGCTTGCTCTGCTGGGGCAGGTAGAGATGGGATGGACTCGCAGCCCTTGCTCGGCCCGTGGAGCATTTTCTAAATATGAGGTCTGATTTATGCCTGGTAACTACCTTTTTCCACTGTAAGGAAAAAACAAATAAATTGGTAATTTATTTTCCCAGGGTTGTGGGAAACTGCACTTACTCGAGCTTGAGGTAACTTCAGCTGAGCTTGTTGAAATCTCTGATACGTCCCAAGGCTCCTGAGTTCAGAAAATAAAAATAAAACAGGGATAACAATCCCAGTGTGCGCCATGAAAGACA